>NC_020192.1:7281-7964 GCF_000315915.1 Henningerozyma blattae CBS 6284 | reverse complement strand
GAGTTCAATTTACCTTTAAAAAAAGGAAGTGACAAAAATACATCAATTATATATACCTAGCTTGGAAACTAAACAACTTTTTGCATATTACGGCTCTTTTTCTTGTTTATTTGATGGTTTTAGAATATACGTTTTCCCATTAGCCGCTGATGCCAGGGATGTCTGAAACTTAAAATAAGTTGCAAAGGTACTAATCAACTAGTTTCTGAAGTATTAAAAAAATTATATACTATAGTGTTTATTTGAAGAAATATTCTTTTGTGGCATCAGTATGTTAAGTGCCCTTCGAATTTTAAATAATCACTGGATTCCATTATATCGTGTTTTATTTTCAAAAAAGAAAATAAGGGTTTGAAAACTCCGAACTCTACTTTGAAGGAAACAGACAAAGTCCAGTATATGTGTGATAAGGTTATTTAAGAACTTGATTACTGGATCTGTGTCCCCATTGTACTTAATAATTTTTATTTTGTGTAGGTTGATCACTGGTTGTTATTTAATCTCGTCGTATTTAGTTAGCTTATCTTTGGCTTATTTTTTTAACATTTTATGATTAATATTTAACATATATAGATGGCACTAAGTTTATTATGCAACTTTTTGGTTTAGTAGAATTCAAATGTTCAACACTGGAGTTATTTAGGATAATTAATAATGAGTTATGTATGAATAATAAAATATAC
>NC_020192.1:718-7181 GCF_000315915.1 Henningerozyma blattae CBS 6284 | reverse complement strand
GTTGGTATTCTGTCATACCTGTCATTTTTGAATTAGTAAATATAAAATATAAAAATGTATCTGAGTTGTATAAGTAGGGGAAAAGTGAGTAGTTTTTTGATGTGTTATTATCCAACGAGAAATGATGTGATGCTTATCGACATGGTTCGTGCTGTTTATATACCATTTTATTGTAACAATTGTAAATATATTTCATTATAAGTGTGGGTCAAAGACCACACAAATATTTGTGGATGATAAGCTTAAAGGTCCAGGCAAGAAATTTAACATTCTTTAAAAGTGGGGCCTATTATTTTTTACGGAATATACCCCTCCATCGGAGATGGTTTTCGCTGCGAAAAATTCCTAATGCGGTATCTGCAAACTGAAAATTCTCAACACTAAAGATTAGAAATGTGGGGTAGGCCGGAGTGTATACTGTATTTTACAAACTAACAAGGAAGCCATACCAGGAAAAGTTCATTAACGTATATCTTCTGATTTAAAATCCTAAAAAATGAAAGAATACAGCAAATACTATGCAGTAAAATCTTTCCTGGCTTGACAGCTTCACAAGAGGGAAATAGTCAAATTATCTCCACTTGCTTTATTCAAAAGTGAATCAATATTGTTGTATCAAATAACAGTTTCTGCATTCATCTTTATCTTTTGCATTATTTACACATCTTTAAGAATGTTCTAAAATCTTTTGAGTTTCAATGTTAAAACATAAACTATATGCATGCTTATACACTGTTACCATGTCGTTGTTTATTGTTCGTTCATTTTAACTTAGTCACATTGTGCGGTTAATATAAGTGAAACACTGGCTAGAAATAATAGTATCAAGCTATTTCATTCCTGCTAACATCAGAAGTCCCACAGGCTTTTATTGGATTCATGAATTCTGCTTCAATCGGTGTTTGCAAAAGAACGCAGCTTTATTATGTATATATCCACGCAAATCCAATAGAATATAGAACTTCATGAAAATTTTTACTAACTCTGTTGAAATATAAGCTATACTTCTACTTAATGCATTCTTTTACACTGTTACTATGCCATTGATGAACTTATTTTCTGAATTAAAAGTCATGAAGGATACTTTCAAAATCGTGGAGGTTACAAGACTGTTGCTGTTAGAACTGATAATGGAGGTGAATTTACCAACACTACTCTACATAATTTCTTTCAAGAGAGAGGTACTGTCCATAAACTAACCATTCCTCATCATAGCTATCAAAATGGAGGATTAGAAAGAGCTCACCGTACATTACAAGAATGCACTCGTTGCTTGCTGGTAGGGGGTAGAGTTCTACCATCATTGTGGTCAGAAGCTGTTTCTACTGCTGCTTATTTGATCAATCGTACACCAATTCGTGGCAAAAATGGACAAATCCCGTATTTTTCCTTCTTTGGTAAGTCAAGGTCTGAATTTGGTATATATCTCAATTAAAGATTTTTGGTTGTCTGGCATACGCTACAATTCCTTCGAACCTGAGAGATGGTAAATTTGCTCCAACGAGAGTCTCAGGAATTATGGTCGGTTACGATTCCGATCATAGGGGGTATAGAATCTATCAGCCTAAAACTGGTAGTATTTGTATCAAATCAAGTAGTATTTAACGAAAATGTATTTCCATTAGAACATACCCTTGCTGTTAATATTTCTCATGATCCTGCGACAAATACTATAAGTGGTATTCCTATCTATCCAAAAACAGGATCTAATACTACAGCACCACGTTCTATGAATAATCAAAATACTGGGTTGTCAGAATCTGAAGACATTCCAATTAACTCACTAAATACCTCTGATATATCATCTTCTGATACATCGTCTAATACTACAGCATCCTCAACACATTCTGGTTCTGATCATACTTGCTCATCACGTAATAGCCCTTCAAGTCCAACACTTTCATTGTCTATAGACTCTTCCTCACCAAACAGTGAATCAACGCTAAACTCTCTGCATGATTTAACATCCTCATCTTCCTCAGAGCCTTTGTTTCCTTCAGCCTCTGATATCTCTGAGTCTTCTTCACATAATTCAGATCCAAATTATATTCCAAGTTTAGACTCTAACATTAGTATACAAGATTTACAAAATGATGAAATTTCAAACCAAACATCAAATGATAAAAACTTTGTGGATGTCTTGTCTAATATACCAAATGATAATATATCAACATCAAGGGATGAGATGGATATTGATTTATATGAAACTGATAATTGTGAGGATTCTCACTCCTTATTGACAGATTGGATGTTAAAAATGCAGCAGGCGCTGGTTCAGTTATACAATGAGAGTAACCACATAAATTCATCTTTTCATAACTACATTAGAGATCTGGCTTCGCAGATGGATATTACCTTTCAAGTGCAAAATCAAAAGATATCACAAATCATTAACGATAAATCGTCATCTCAAAGGTTAAACCATGATGTTATACAAGCTCAAAATGATGTTTCTCCATTACTAAAACATAAACTTGATACGGTAGCTATGATCGATGCCACTAAACCAGATGCTGCACAATCGTCCAAACGTCAACGGGTGTCTAACACTATGGATAATTCAGAACATTTAGTCACACAATTATCTTCTTTAGATCACGAATCCTTCGATTCACTTCAAATTCCTCCAGGTTTACTTGACAATTCTGATGAAATTAGTATGGCTGTCAGAGAAATACATAGACGCTACAAAGACTTAGCAAAATCAGCGGTTATTCCATCTGAATGGTCGACTGGTCCAACACCTCAACTTACATTGCCACATTCTATGCCACAAACCTTTCCTTTAACTCATCAATAAATACTCATTGAGCCTTAATAGCAATGACATGTGCAATTAGTGCGAATGAAACTACACCAAATACATATTTGCAAGCAATGAAGTCTGGTGATGCTGACAAATGGACTGCGGCATGTGAAAATGAGCTTGAGTCATCAAATGCTCTTGATGTCTATGATTTGGTTCTATTGCCAGAAGGTAGACAATGCTTAGGTAGTCGTTAGGTTTTCACGATGAAAGATGATGGTCGCTATAAGTCTCGTTTAGTTGCTCAAGTGTATAAGCAAGAAGCAGGTATTGATTACTATGAAACGTTTGCTCCTGTTGTACGTTATGATTCTGTTCGTCTATTTCTGGCAATCATTGTTCAGTTTTCCCTCTCTGTACATCAAATGGATGTCGATACTGCTTTTATGAACAGTGAGACAGATGGAGATGTATATATTAAACAGCCCCAAGGTTTTGTTGATCCTACACATCCAGAATATGTGTGGAAACTGAAAAAGAGTATGCATGGTCTGAAACAAGCTCCATTATTATGGAACAAATATATTCATCATACTCTTACCTAACTTGGATTCCAAAGACATGCTATTGAACATTGCTTCTACTTCAGATATTCTACTACTGGTCTAGTTTTGATTGCACTCTATGTAGATGATTTATTGATTGCAGCTCCTGATAATGGTTCCCTTGATATAGTCAAATGTGCTCTTAAAAGTTATTATTCAATGAAAGAGTTAGGACCAGTAAACAAGTTTCTGGGTATAAATATAAACCAGCCATCCGATCATTCCGCTTCTATTTCCATGGAGGACTATATTACCAAAGCCGCTACCACTATCTTTCCTACTGGAGTCAAGTCTAGTCAAATTCCACTATCACCTACAGCTCAATACTTTGATCCAACATCTCCTGCTGTTGATTCAATCAGCAATCAATCACCGAATATCAAACAATCATTGGTCAATTGTTATTTGTAGCCAATGCTGGTCGTCCAGATGTTTGTTTTGCTGTATCATTTCTTTCTCGGTTTCTGAAAGATCCCGGTATCGTTCACCTGGATGCTGCTTATCAGATTTTGAGATATCTCTTCACCACTAAGTCAATGCAAATCTGCTACTCGTCTGGTTTACACTATTACCTGAAGGTATACTCCGATGCCTCTCAAGGCTCAGTACTGGATAAACCATACTCGACTGGAGGCTATGTTACATACTTAGCAGGTGGCCCAATTACTTGGTCGTCCAAACGTATTAGGTCCATTTGCATATCATCTACTGAAGCAGAATATATTGCTGCATCTAATGAAGTATTAGGGATCTTATGGTTGGTCCACTTATTGGAATATATGGGTATTCCAGTCAAGAATGCTTTGCTCTTATTGGATAACGAACCAGCTATAAATCTGGCTTCACATCCTGTCCTACATTCAAAAACAAAGCATATTGAGGTGAGATACCACAAGATAAGAGAAGTAGTTGAAGACAATATTGTGGAAATAAATCATGTTCCAGGAACTGAACAGGTGGCTGATATACTAACAAAGCTCTTGTCCCGGGAGTCATTTACCAAAATGAGAGAATACTTGTCACGGATTAAAATTTACACTTGATTTTCAAATGAGTACTGAATCTAATAATACCTCTTCTAATTCTATTACTCCAGTTATTTATTCTAACCAAGTCGCGTCCCCTGTTCATAATATTATTCAACAAACTCCATGGTGTATAAAAAATTGCCTTTATTATTGATTTAATTTATTGTATATTATCTTATATTTTATATTTTAAAACATTACGGATTAAAATTTACACTTTATTGAAAAATGAGTACCGAACCTAATAAAACTTCTCCCACTCCTATCACTCCTGTTATTTACTCTAACATGGCTATGTATCTTGTCCATAGTATAATTCACCACTCAAAGCAACATGAAAATTTATAAAGTACATTATCAGCAATTTTGAGGTATTTCCTATTTGCACATATTCTGCGAAAATTTTACCAATCTTGACACTAACTACTCCATTTTCTTAACGCGTAACGATTGTGAGTTAATTGAAATATCTATTTCAGATACTTAGTACAATTCCTTGCCACACAATATATGGTTACATTTAAAGCATGAAACTATAGTGTATTACAGAATACTAAACAAAATAATTGTGCCGAAACCAGCCACTCATTAGTACCAGAATAATTATTGATCTTTTACTTCTAAGCTTGAGATAATCTAGGAAGAGTATAATGTTGCTAACAAAAACTGAAAGTAAATAATTCATTTATTGACATTTGAATTTAAAACTACAAAATATACTTGCTATAAGATCCATTATTAACTAATGATGTAACCTAAGTAGATTTTTACTCGAGAATGACAATAAATTGATTCTTTGTATACTAAACAAAATGCATAAATTGGCAAGCATTCTTCGACAGCTAATTCTTACATTTTTATATACTTTAATTCCTACTCAAAAGAATAAAAGATACCTATAGTATTAAACTGAAATATTCTCTACACCAAACTAATAAAAATGCATCTAATGTTGATTAATATTATTATTAAACTAAATATTTCTGCAGTGGGAGTAAATTGTAAGTATTCTTTATTTACCACCAATATTGGTAAGTAGAGGTATTTAATTAAATTATTTAGCAATTGATACGTAATCGAGCAATACAACTACTATTATTAACGATAATTATACTATTAGACACCTATATGCACAAAGGTCAAATCCATTATACTCAGTCACGTGACTGAAAAGTTTTTACAAAAAAAGAACTCCTCATAGGGGGCTCGAACCCCTGACATTTCGGTATCCTTGCTTAAGAAATTTCTTAAAAGCCGAACGCTCTACCAACTGAGCTAACAAGGATGAGTTCGAACGATGTTGTAAAACCGTCTAAGCGCCGTCACCTTTCACGTAATACTTGCAAGAAATCAGTACAAGAGAAGCCTCGAGAGAGGACAGATCAGCTGACCACAGCTGAGAAATAACTATTCAGCAGGCGTGGAACATCAACTGTAACCACTGAATCTGCACCCACTTCTGGTTCATCTCGGACACCTATTAGTAAGAATGACCCCCTGGTTTCAATGAGTGTACCGCATCTGGTAACTATGCACCCGGAACTGTCCAGCTCTAAAGAAGTATATAAGGAGCATGTATAGATCAATATACTATTATATACTATATAGAGAAGGACCAAGGGGAGATACAATAATCTTGTGTAATACAACCTGTAACTACTGATCTCAGTACCATCCGAACTCCGAAACACCATACTTGTCCTGTCAGTCTCGTATTACAACAAAATGTGTTGTAAACCAACTTAGGAGTACGATACACTTAAATAGTAACTACCAAAAACTTAACTTAACAATCTTATTAACTTAACACCAGTTAATCCTTCGAACTTACGAATATAATTGTTGTTCTTCTTAAACTAAATAACTATATAAAAGAACTATAAATTTATGTCTTAAGTCTCGAAAAGCTGGCCTTTAAATACTTCTCAAAGGTCAACGCCAGCTTTTCCATTTTACTTTAATTGGATTGTTTATAAACTTACTTACAAGGGTAGGAGTGCTCATTTTGAGTAATGCTGGCTAACTAGTAGAGATTATGCGTCGAACTGATATTCACAGGTATGTAACTAGCAGTTGCTCGGAGT
>NC_020192.1:0-698 GCF_000315915.1 Henningerozyma blattae CBS 6284 | reverse complement strand
CCTTTAAAAAAGGAAGTGACAAAAATACATCAATTATATATACCTAGCTTGGAAACTAAACAACTTTTTGCATATTACGGCTCTTTTTCTTGTTTATTTGATGTTTTTAGAATATACGTTTTCCCATTAGCCGCTGATGCCAGGGATGTCTGAAACTTAAAATAAGTTGCAAAGGTAGGTACTAATCAACTAGTTTCTGAAGTATTAAAAAAATTATATACTATAGTGTTTATTTGAAGAAATATTCTTTTGTGGCATCAGTATGTTAAGTGCCCTTCGAATTTTAAAAAATCTTTGGATTTCATTATATCGTGTTTTATTTTTAAAAAAGAAAATAAGGGTTTGAAAACTCCGAACTCTACTTTGAAGGAAACAGACAAAGTCTAGTATAAGTGTGATAAGATTATTTAAGAACTTGATTACTGGATCTGTGTCCCCATTGCACTTAATAATTTTTATTTTGTGTAGGTTGATCACTGGTTGTTATTTAATCTCGTCGTATTTAGTTAGCTTATCTTTGGCTTATTTTTTTAACATTTTATGATTAATATTTAACATATATAGATGGCACTAAGTTTATTATGCAACTTTTTGGTTTAGTAGAATTCAAATGTTTCAACACTGGAGTATTTTAGGATAATTTAATAAATGAGTTAATGTATGAATATAAAAATATACACGTATATATATAGTACCTT
>NC_020191.1:877395-986391 GCF_000315915.1 Henningerozyma blattae CBS 6284 | reverse complement strand
ATGATATATTTTCACGTGATATCAAGGTATTGTGTGCCACCTATACAATTAAGGTATGAAAGTACTGGAAATCTAAAATGAATAAATCTTTCCATTCTTACTCTGACTATTTACTTGTCTTTTGTTTATTTTCCCTTATTTATTACCATCCTGGTCCCATATGAAAAATAGCATTCTATTCGGGATAGCTGAAGAATGCAAACAAATACATATCCATATACACCACTATCTTTTTTATATTAATACTTTAAAGTATTGATTTTAGTTACGTGTACATTTTTTGACGTGATTATTTTATGACGTGTCACAACGTGAAATTGAATATTTATATTTTGATACTTATAGTATATTTTTACTAATAAATATATACTATACAATATATTAGTGTGGGAAGTAAATGTAAATGTACGGTTGTTATTTCTGGTAATAGATAGCACAGCTAATAAAATATCAAATTGTACGACATTTGACTCCTTGGTATTAGTATTGCTGTTAGTCATAATTAAGAGAATAATTCTGTTTTGTAGTAAGTATTTTATAGTATAGAAACCTCCTACCCTTTTGAGTAGGAATTAAAATTATAGAAAATATAAAAATATAGAGATTAGATGTCGACTAAAATACTGGCAATTTATACATCATTTTTTGGACAAGAGAAGTCAACTCATCATCGTCTATAAGTGAAAAAAGTTTCACCTAATTAACATCACAAAGGTTATGTGCCTTTCATGATTAGTACCTCATGTATAATCTACATGCTGTTCTTAAATTAGCGACAATGAATTATCTAATTGGGATTTTTATTAGCAACGTGTATTC
The DNA here is from genome assembly GCF_000315915.1 of Henningerozyma blattae CBS 6284. Classification (NCBI taxonomy): domain Eukaryota; kingdom Fungi; phylum Ascomycota; class Saccharomycetes; order Saccharomycetales; family Saccharomycetaceae; genus Henningerozyma; species Henningerozyma blattae. Next base: position 985,572 of record NC_020191.1, on the reverse strand, counting down.
ACGTTATGCTATCTTTTATCCTAAAACAGTATATCTACTGTTGTATGTATAAAGACCATGGATATCTAGCACAAATGCTTCTCTACATATCACAGCTTTAGTTATAACTTGTAGGATATTCCAAATGATAATGAATTGAAGTTATCGGAAGTATAAGTTGTATTAATATTAGAGTCCGACATTATTTAGAGAATAATTCTGTTGTTAATAGTAAAGTTATATTATAGAAACCTCCTACCCTTCTGAGTAGGAATAAAATATATATAAATAAAAATAAGAAATACAAACATATAAACGAATTTATGCAGGTTATTTATACATTTCAATTTTGGACGAGAAGAGCCAATTCATGTTCTATACCTAATGGAAATATTTTCGCTTAGCTTACCTGATTAGTGTACCATGATAATTATAATTAGATATATAATATTATGAAACATCATTTACTGTAATAGTTAATCTTATGACACATGAATTACCTAATTGAGATTTTATTAGTATTATTATTTGTACATAATACTCTTCTATTATTCCTAAACTAGTATTTATTACTTGTTTACGCATAAAGACCTGTTATATTTATTAACATTTATTTTCAACAATCATATATTTTAACAATGCTTAAATATTAAATGTATTAAACTGAATATATAAAGAGCAGTATCGTGATTATTAAATATAAAACGCTATAAATATTGCGGAATATTCAAATGAAGATGAAAATATTACATAATATTTCTCAAATTGAAAAAGAATTTCTTTGGCTGGAATCTTGTATCAGCTTTTTTTGGTGTTAAGGTTTTATTTTGACTTTTAACTTTAATATTTAAGTTTGATATGCCACTAATTTCTTCAGCTACAGTTTTTGTTTGATTATGAGATGATAGCTTAGAAAAAGTAGCATTTGGTCTCCCACTAATTTCAGTTGCTACTGTAGTATTAGTTTGTTCTTTAATTTCATTAGCTACTGTTGTTTTGGAATCTTCAGTAATTTCTCTGGCAACTGTGGTTTTGGATGTTTCATTAATTTCATTAGCAACTGTCATTTTAGCATCTTCTTTGATTTCCTTAGCTACCGTTTTAAAATGTTGAATGACATTTGAATTTGTATACATTGATGAATTATTACAGGCCATTGTGTAAGCTTGTTTGAATGTGATTGAATTGTTAAGAATATGAATTGTATTGTTTGATACTGATGTGCGAACAAGACTAAGAAGAGGAAAGGAGTAACAGGCAGCATTTATTTGTCAAGATTCTTGTCGTTTATATATCATTGCCAATTAATAAATTAATAGTCTAAGTAGTGTACGATTTGTATATCCTATACTAGCTATTCTCCGCCAGGTAAACCTCGAGCTTGAATTATTATTATCATTTGTTATATTATGTATGTTAATAAGATCTTGCGGTAGCGGAGGCGGAGATGAACGGCGGAAGCAGATGGCGGAACTCCCACTGCGGGAACTCCGACACGTAAAGCCTATAATGAAATTCTAGTGTTAATAGATGCTTCCTTAGTTTTTGGTAAGCTTTCCTTAAGAAAAATAAAGTCAGTACCAAGATTCTATGATAATAAAAGTCCAAGATCCCAGATTAATAAATTATAAGAATGTATATCCAGTGTTCTGCGTGAGCAAAATTTAAATATTGGAAGTGAATAAACGATATAACGTAACAAGGTGCTCGTTAGCACACTTCCTAGTAATAAAATCCGGATTTTAACTTTTTGTTAGAGGTTTTCATTTTGAATATGATGATTTATCGTCTTGTGTGTTTTATGTAGAGCAAATAGTTGCGGAGATTTTTTGTTTAGTTTATTTCTTATCGTCCTTACAAGTCGTATTAATATAAGAATCTGACATTATTTAGTGAATAATTCTGTTGTTAATAGTAAAGTTATATTATAGAAACCTCCTACCCTTCCGAGTAGGAATAAAATATATAAAACTAAATTTAAAAAATACAAACTTATGGATCGAATTAATGTAGGATAATTATACGTTTTATTTTGGGACGTGAAGAGTTAATTCATGGTCAGTATTAAATACAAATATTTTAAATTGTTTATCTGATTAGTATATTATGAAGCACATAATATCATAATGAATCATAGAATATTTACTTATCAATTACTTTAATAGTAAATATTATGGTACACGTATTAGTCTATTATTTAATCTAATGACACTCATATTACTCCATTAGTTAAAGTTACGTTACATGAATTACCTCGTCGGGATTTTATTAGCTATATTGCTTGTATCTTATACTCTTCTATTATTCCTAAAACAGGACGTGTTGCTTTTTTATAGTATAAAAACCTCTTATCTTTAGTAGCATCATTTTCGAATAAAAAGAATGCAGAATTAATGCACTATAATAAACTAAAACATCAAAAATCAAGAATTTATTATTTTATGAAACATTTTGTTGAAAGTATCTCCTTAATAATACAATTTTAAGATTAGTTTCTAACTGATACTATTATTGATCCTATTGCATAAGTATACCTCTGTTTAGTTTCTAAAGAACTTCGCTCGTAATATTCAAAGTGGAAAAGTTATCAAATAAATTATGAGTGCTCATCTGTTCAAAAACTACTTGGAAAATTCTAAAGTATGTATTTTATCATCATCAGCTTAATAAATCATGCTTAAGAAATGTTATTGCATATTTAATTTCCCTCTTTAAGAAAGTAAAAGTGCTAAACCAGGGATCAAATGGTTCCATCTCAAAAATTAGAGATAATACTTGCCAGAAAGACGAGTTTCATTTACTTTTAAAAATAGGAGCTAACAAAAATACGCCAAGTAGATATCTTAATATTGAAATAACACAATTCTTTGATTGTAATAGGCTCATTTCCCTGTTAATCAGATTTCTTTAGAATATCCATTAGCCACCAATGTTAGGGATAGTTGTAACTCAAAATACGTTGCAAAAAAATGCATTAATCTAGTATCTCCTGAAAGATAAAAAGAGGCTGTAACTAGAATAGTAATTTTTTTGTCGAGTTTGAAGTAAAATAGCTTCTATAACATTATGAAAGGGAAATACACAGATATTAGGGTGAAAGTAATTTACATATGTTAAAGAAAACTAATAACAAGTACAAATCTTCAGGAGCCTCATATCTAGAGAAATTATATTCCCTCAGCCACTGACAAAAGGTTTGGATACAAAAAGCCACATTCAGGTTGTACTTTTTGATAAAGTTATATTCGATTGAATATACAGTTAAAATCTAATAGACATTTGAGGTTAGGTACTTAAATTTACTTCTTTATCATTCATACAACTTGTTTATACAATCACTAGAAACAATCATTTCTAATAAGATACATACTGATTCTAAAAAAGTACTCTGTTTATAGACTTAATAAGTAGTTACATTGTTATTTAGTTGTTATCCTAATTCTATTAAAATTTAATTCTTACTCATGAAAAATAATACCGACAAAATAAAAGCAAAAGATTTTAGATTAAATCATTCTTTGACATACAGTAGTAAATCATAATTAAAGAAAAAGTTAATATAGCAAAGAATATATATAAATGCGTCAATAGTGAAGCTTAAATTCAAATAAGTATATGCAAATAGTTTGTTTCAGAGTAACCCCAGCTTTACCCCATTAAACATCGGATGCCTTTGAGGAATGGGTTATTCTCACTAATTATTATATCTTCTTGGATATTTGCTTTGTTAAATGACTCTAATATAATATTTAGAATATTTTTGATAATAATAATATTCGATGTTGATTTTTGCTCATTGCTGTTTTCGGAAGTGACAGATAACTGTAAGAAATCGTCAAATTTATTTGTTTTGGAATCTTGTTGATAAATATCCCAGCTTATGAATTCGCTATCTACGAGATAATTATTGGATAAATTGTCATTTATGTTTACATTTAATAATTTATCGGTATCTAGAGGTATTATTAATTCTTGACGATACAACGAATCTGAAGTATATAAGATTGAAAGTATCGTCTTTGACTTAATCAATGAATCCTCTTCAGAATATTTATTCCAAGTTGATTTAACTAACCAAAATTGCTGTCCTTTAATTAATGGAAGGTATTTTGGTGTTGATATGACTTGAACATTTGTTTGTTTATAGTTGCTTAAAAGTTGGTTAATATCATCAGTTAAAGTGGTGCCAAAAGGTAAATCTTGATAATCTATTTCACAATTTCCCAGTGTAAAATTACATTTTACAATTTTTAAGGGATTCATTGATTGAATGAAATTAATAGAGTCCATATCAAAAAATTTATCATTTTTAAGATTTTCATTAGTGAAAAAAGGAATTAATTGTGGATCATCAATCTTAATACCAAATTTTGAAGTATTCAGTTTAATTGGTGCTTTTTTAGTCGAGAATCTATGTGGGAAAATGGCAAAAGTATCCAAAGTCTGTGATAATTGATTGATTTTATTAAAAATAACGACTGGTTCTTCTACATCTCCTAATTTTCTCTTTAATAATCTTGGATTTAGGATTTCATTCATATCCATGTCTTTATTAATGTTTAAAATACTTCCAAATGAAGAATCAAAAACCATTGGATAGGAAATAAAAGAGCTTCTTAAAAATTCATCTCTTCTATTTTTATTTTCAATGAAATTTTTTGATTCTTTAATTAAACAATCTTTGTAATCATTAGTGCCCTTCTCTAAATGAGTACAACTATTAATAACACCGAAATATTTATCAATCTTTCTTAATTCTTCTTGTAAATCCATTTTTTTTTGAGGGAAGTTCGAATCTACAAATGGAGCGTAAGAGTTTTTCATTTCTAACCAATTGTGATCAAAGATTTTAATTGAATAAACTTTAAAATATTTCTGTAATTCATCATTATAATATGTAATTTCATTTAAAGTTAAATGGCATTGATAAGCAGATAACCAAATCGAATTTAAAATTTTAGTGCGCCAATTTTTTTTAATAATTTCTGAATCTAAATGACCTAATTCTGATGGGGTATTGAAAAAAGAGGAAGTTTTAGACATTTCATAAGCATTGTACGTATTAATATCATTTTTAATTAAAATATTTCTGATTTGATATAAGTTTTCATTGGGAATTTGAAAAAAGTTTTCGTCAGGGAGTTGATAAATAATATTTGATGAATAAGTCGAATTTTTTACACAATTTTGATCATTAATATCGGTATCATCAGCATTATTATTTATATTAAAAGTTCCCAAATCATGATATTCATCTATAATGATGTCTGTATCTTGCATCTCTTCTAGACTGTCATTATTATTTGGTAAGTCTAGAGTTGTTAATATGATGTTTGTATTAATTGATTGCGAATTTGAATTTGAATTCAATAGAATGGAATTAAATGGGGTAGTAACATGAAACTGTAGATTATTTAAATAGCTGGAAATGTTATAATTAATTAAATCTTTCCTATTTTGAACAATATTTGAATTTTTTTGAAATAATAATTGGAGATGATGATTTAAATTTAAATATTTATTAGTATCTAAAGAACGGATATCAATGTGATCTTTAAAGTTTAATAAAAGATAAAATAAAGAAATGACTATTAATGCTAGTAGAAACCTTAGCCGTGATTTTATTATAGAGTTAGCTTTAGAACCTTCAAAATCATTGTTATCTAGGTTGAAAGCTTCATTTTGTCTATATATCAGCTTTTCGATATCATAAAGTGAACTGTTTGTAATATTTTTTTCAAACGTTTGCGAAATGTTTTTCTTTGATGTATATGAATAATCCTTCTCAGCTTGTGTATTTCCTCTTTCAGAGTCAGACATAATATAAAGTAGAATAAGTTGATAGATGCTAGTTGTGATGTGCTGTCTCTCTTAGCAACGTGAATATCCACTGATCTAATAGAAAGGTTATGCTTGCTTCTTCTTATATAAAACGCAGTTCCGGAGAGCTCCCCCACCAACAATGTATTACAAAACAAGGTCATTTCCATAGAAGGAATATACCTCTAACTTATACAATGAATAGAATATGCATCAATGAAGCTCATGCCAATTAAAACCTAAATTAGACACTAAGAGTCCTCACAAGTGGAGTAAACAGTGCATACAAAAAAACATATTCTGGAATGAGGATCCTATTCATACTTAGTAGCTCATCTACCTCATCGCTTTGGAAATTATCCGTAGTTTTACCCACATAAACAACACCCTCACATTACAAGCACGTCATCCTAGTCACCTTCATTACCTTTATCCTTTCTACTTCGGGGCCCATGTGCAGATTATTTAAGTAGTGCTCACCTTCCATCTGACTTCTTTTAGCGAGATATTCTCATTACCACACGTGCTACATTTGCCTTGTTACTATATTCAAACAATTCACCCACTCTTTCACTTCTTCACCGTTCCGTTGCCCCTCTGTGTGTCGATCTTAGCTGCGATCGCAACAGCCGCACAAACTAGTCGCACATTCCCGATAGAGTTTTTCTGGGATCTTGGCCGAACAAATGCAGGGGGGGGTATTGATATATTATGCTATAATATAATATAATAATAGTAGTAGTACAAGAATAGAATATTACCTGCCACGTGAACAGTCTCCGGAAGATATTAAGGTTAAACCAATTATACATAACAATCCCATACTGTAGGCACCATTATTTTTCCGGAGTTTCTTCTTCTTTCTCTTTTTTATTTAGTAGAATATGTCTTTCTCAAGGTCCGACCATGATTAGAGTATATATGATACAGGTATTTTATTTGATATTTGAATTTCCGGATTGCCTTTTATTAAAAAAGTGTACTTCTATTAAATAACATCCTCCAATATTCTTGAAAATATATATCTTACACAAGTAAACTGAGTACAGGGTTATAGTTGGTTATTTTTTGCATTATTCACGTTCCTTTTTTCACTGAACGCTATTGTTTTTCTATTTTAGTTTTTCGGAGGTCCGAGGATTTTTCTATGGCCTTTTCTGACAGGTCTAGACCTATTGTTTGAGGAAATTCCAATTTCCCAGCCAATCAATTCGGTAAGATCTTATTATGATTTTTCCTTCCAGATATTAATGAGTATATAGATATATATATCTATTTATATACATGTAAGATTAAGTTATCCATTGTAGCCAGAAAACTTTAATTACTAATAAGGGGATCATTCCAATAGCAATATATGTATTTCATACAAGTTATGAATATAGTTATTCAAAATGGTGTAACTTATTACAACAAAAGTGAAATATACATTATATACAAATGCCTTTTTAGGACAACAATTTTTCAGTTTTTAATTTTTACATTAACAGAAAAATTTAAAACGTACTACTACTAAACTTACACTTACTTGACATTATTCATCTTTTTTTTTGTCGTTGTTCTTCTTCTACTGTTGTTTTTTTTTTTTTTTTTTTAACATAATTATTTATTTGAAACGGTTTAGAGTACAACAATTCCTTGGCATCCATTGATCTAATTATTCATACCTTGTCTTATTATAAGTCTTGTAAAAAACTTTATCCTTATATATGTATTAGATTTTACTAGTAATTCTTATATATTTATGCATTAGTTAATATTTGGATTAGTAAGTAGTCTTTATGATCTCGCAAAGATATTCATTCTAAAATAAACCATAGCTCCAGTCTCATGTTAAACCAAATTTCACCAAACTCTCGTTATGTTAATAAAACAAGAATATTGTTTATAACAACTTTAATTTCAATTTCCTTTTTTTTATATCTACTTAATGGAATAATAAATAATAGTAATACGAATAGTCATAATATCTTTTATGTCAAAGATTCTATAAAGACTAATTTTAGATCAGGTAATTTAAATAAAGGCCTTTCACATGCCTTGGATGCTATTAATATTAGACCTTTACAAGAGGGTAATTACTCACCTTTAGATTTCATACCAGATTATGATAAAATGGTTAATTTTAAAAAAAATACAAGTTGGAATCCAATGAAAAAATTTTCTATGCTAGAATTTCATGATTTAAATTTACAAGATAGATGCAGCTTTTATTTCCGTCAATTATACTCAATGAACAATAAATGGTCGAATGATTATCATAAATTAACATTTGATATAGACGATATTCATATTGACTTAAAAGAAGAAAAACTAGGTTCCATCTTAGGTGATGAAGAATTAATAAGAATGCACCGTAAAAAAAATGACGTAAAATTAGCTTTGCAAAGATTAAGAATTTATGATAGATGCTTTATTCAAAATGATAATGTTGATATTAGTAAGATATTTGAAGATACGACAGGATCTACAATGAAAGATGTTTTAGATTTATCGTCTTCTTCTAAAAAAAGAGATTTAAACGTTAGAAGTACTCTTTTAAAAGACACTTATAAAGAATATAATCAATGGGATTTAGAACATAGGATGTTCCCCTATATAAAATATTTTGAAGAGTCAAACGCTTCAGATATTATACCAAGAATTAGATATGGTGGAGAATTGTTACCAAAAGGTCAAATACCCATTTTAACTGATGAAACAAGATTAAAGGCTAAATATTCTTATTTTCAATATGATAAGACAAAATCATTTTGGATGAATTGGAATAGAATTTCAGGTAACGTGGCTCATCGTGGTGTTATATTAAGCTTTGGTGATAAACATTTGAAATGGGCGTTAAAATTAATTATGGCTTTAAGATATAGACAAAATACTTTACCAATTCAAATTATTATTACAAAGAATGATCTTTCCAAAAATAGTATGGAAAAAATACTGTTCGCTGCACAATCAGATGAAGTACAAATTAAAGATAAAAAAGGTAATGTAATGAAAGATGTTTTTACAAAACAAGAAATTATATTTGTAGATGTTACTAATATTATTGATCCTGAGTTCTTTGATAATTTTACTGGATGGAAAAGTAAATGGTTAGCTTCAATTTTTAATTTGTTTGAAGAATATATTTTCTTAGATGCTGATGCAATTTCTTATGTTGATTTAAACCATTATTTTAATACAAAGGAATATAACGAAACTGGCACTATTTTCTTTAGGGATAGAATGCTAGAGCATTATTTACCAAGAACATGTAATGCTCTTTTGGAGTCTGTACATCCAATGTTACCAGAAAGTAAATATTTTGATAATCATAAATATATTGATGAAGAACACGTTTTAAATGAATGTGAGCAATATTTGGATCCAAACGAAAAAATTTATAAACAATTTTTTGCTGATAATTTACTTCATCAAATGGAATCAGGTCTCTATGCTATTGATAAGACAAGTCATATTATCCCTCTAATAATGGGGATGACTTTACATATGCTACCTATAGAAAAATGTAGTTATGGTGATAAGGAATTTTTTTGGTTAGGATTTTTAGCATCAGGTCATCCTTACGCATTCCATCCAATAAATGCAGGGACTTTTGGTATTTATCAAGAAAAGAAAGTACCATATCCAGAAATAAAGGCTGAAGTGTGTTCTGCACAAATAGTTCATTTAGATGTGGATCACAAAATGTTATGGACAAATGGTGGTGCTTCTATTTGTAAAAAAGATGGCTGTGTGCAAGATGATTGGAAAAATGATAAAATTGAATGGCCAAAAAATTTAGCAAAATCTGAAGAAGAATTACAAGAAGTTTATGATGGACCAATTGACCCCAAGTTTGCAGTAATATCTTGGAGTGCTATTGATGCATGGGGTAGACAAAATAAGGCTTGCCAAGGCTATATTTGGTGTGCTCGTTATGAAAAGATTTTAAGAGAGTTTAGTAATCAAGAAATGATTGAAAGAGGTACTCTAGTAGAATTGAAAGGTGAAGAATATAAGATTTGTAAGAGCACCAATGAAGTTTGGAGTTATTTCAAAATAGAAGATGCAGGATCAATGCCAATAAAAGGTGAGATATATTAAAAAAAATTTTTTCTAAGAAAATTTAATTAATTAATTTGATAAATATTCCTAATTTCCTTATGCTAATGAATACAATTTCAGCTATAAAATTGCATTATTTAATCTATATAACTAAGCAAACCACATTAATGGGATTCAGCTGGTAATATGTTCGGGATCTTTTGTTTTTTGTTTTTTTTTCTAGAATGCGTTAGCTCATCGCGAAAACTAATGAAAGATTTAGTGTGATTCTTGCTGTTCGCGTGAATATAGCCTGCAGTCTCGAAATTTCATGAAATTTCTTCCTGAAGACCTGATGGGTTGCAGGAACTCGGTTTGCCTTCCATTATGCTCACACAATCTTGTGGGAAATGTATAATGGTATATAAAAACTAAAAAATTATAAGAAAAATACATTGCAATTTAATGTTTTTATTTGAAAGGCCCAAGCAAACCATTCGTTATGCCTTTTATTAAAGACTTTAAGCCAATTGCCTTGAGTGACACCAACTTGTTTAAGCCAATTAAAGTTGGTAACAATGAATTGAAGCACAGAGCTATTTTACCACCTTTAACAAGAATGAGAGCTCAAACTCCTGATCATGTTCCTCACAAAGAATGGACTGAAAAATACTATGATCAACGTTCTAAAAGAGAAGGTACATTATTGATCACTGAAGGTGTTTTCATCTCCAGACAAGCTGGTGGTTATGATAATGCCCCAGGTGTTTGGTCCGAAGAACAAATGACTGAATGGAAAAAAATTTTTGCTGTCATTCACAAGAACAACTCTTTTGTTTGGCCACAATTATGGGCTCTAGGTTGGGCTGCTGATGCCAAGAGTATGGCCAGAGATGGTTTAAGATACGACGGTGCTACTGACGGTGTTTACAGTAACGACCAATACGGTAAAATCGCCAAGGAAAACGACATCAAGATCCATGGTTTGACTAAGGATGATATCAAACAATACATTAAGGATTATGTTACTGCTGCTAAAAATTGTATTGCTGCAGGTGCTGATGGTGTTGAAATTCATTCTGCCAATGGTTATTTGTTAAATCAATTTTTAGACATTAACTCTAATAAAAGAACTGATGAATACGGTGGTTCAATTGAAAACAGAGCTAGATTTCCATTGGAAGTTGTTGATGCATTAATCGAAGCTATTGGTGCTGAAAAGGTTGGTATCAGATTTTCTCCATATGGTACTTTCAACGATATGGCTGGTGGTTCTAACCCATTGGGTGTCGCTCAATTTGCTTACATCACTGGTGAATTAGAAAAGAGAGCTAAAGCTGGTAACCGTCTTGCCTTTATTCATTTAGTCGAACCTCGTGTCACTAATCCATTCTTAACTGAAGGTCAAGGTGAATACACTGATGGTACCAATGATTTCGTGTACTCTATCTGGAAAGGTGTTATTATCAGAGCCGGTAACCTTGCTTTACACCCAGAAGTTGCAAGAGAATTCATGAAAGATGACAGAACCTTATTGGGTTATGGTAGATTATGGATTTCTAACCCAGATTTAGTTGACAGATTAGAAAAGGGTTTGCCATTAAACAAATATAACAGAGACTTATTCTACGCCATGACTTCTGAAGGTTACTTGGATTACCCAACTTATGATGAAGCTATCAAGTTAGGTTGGGACAAGAATTAAGACTGTCTATTAACAAAATAATGACTTTATTTATTTTTTTATAGATTAAAAACAGTTTGTATTTATCCCTTATAAATTTGATACACTTAATTGTATGTTTCAGATTTCACATTAATATCTTCATTCGTATTACGTAGTTGTTACTATATGAGCTTCGTTGATAAAGATCCTTGATTGATAAACTAATTTTATCAAATATTAAGGCAGGGAGTAGATGATTAGAATTCAGATCAAAGCCTGCACGTTTTTTACTTCGGCAACTAAGAACCTATTAATATACTGTAGTTTTAGGTTTAGGTTATATCAACTATGTAATGCGGGAGAGATAGTATATATTATGAATGCTTTTAAAGATATTCTGAAGGCTTATTGGCTTGGGTGATTAATTGTGACGGTTAAATCAAACGTGGAAATAAAAGGCCTTAGTTCGGCGTCTATGAAACTTTCCATACAATACTAAATTATGTTCTACTTGTACGATGAACATTACAATGCATCGTTAAGACTACTTTTATTTCTATTAATAGCTTCAAGGCCTGTTTTGAATAATATTTTTGCGTGTATTATTAGTGGCTATTAATTTCAAAAACACGGGCAGATGCAGGAAAGTATAGATGTAATTAAGCAATCGTTATTTACACCTGAAAAAAGCATGCTCTGATATTTCTAGCAGTGTCTGTTTGCTATAACTATTTGATAAGAACGCGTATTTAATGATAGGATTGTTCTTCCTGCAACTATGATAAAAAACGTTGCATCAGTAAGGCTTATATGCTTGTAAAACTAATTCTATAAAGTACAATACTCGTGGCGTTTCCTGTTAAGTAATATTCACAATTTGTAGGAAACTAGCTATTATTTTCGTCGATATATATATTAGTCTGTTTATTAATTCTTTACAATTTAGCCAAAGGATGGGGTAATTGGCAGCACAGGTGCATATCAATTATTTAAAACATAGGCCGATATTTTAATCTTGAGATTAAGTAAGGACATAAAGTTATTGCTAATTTTCAGAACTTTAGAAAAATCAGAACTACTGAGTTTTAGTCTCTTCATCTCTTGCTAAAGGAAAATAATTAATTTTTAAATGACTCTCGCGTATCGTTCGAAGATTCTCTGGTAATATTCATGTTGCTTATTTAACGATACCCAATTGGCAATTTTCACAGGTTCCTCAAATAAAGGCTTTCTCGGCTATTAATTGGATATTTTCCTTGATAGGAAGGTGCCATGAATTTTACAAGACAGGTAATACTATTCTTCATAATAATGACGTTCAACAATTTATTCCGTAAAAAAGTATGTTTTTAGATTTATCTGTAAATAAGTGGTAGCATGACTGTATTGAGTTTCCTAATTAATATAGGTGAAAATATTGGCATCTTCTTTGGGGCTAAATGCCACTTATTCAAAGATTTTTGGACGTGTCATTATTATTTTGAGATAGACAAGAATATTTCAGTCTCAACTAGGGTACTTTAATTGTCAAATTCTTCATATGTTATCCATCTTGTAGTGTGATTTAACTATTCTGAGAGACTTTTATTTTTGGACAAGAATGGATAAAATACTGTATTTATAATTGTTTAACTTGAAGGCATATATAACAAAATAAAGCTAGGCATACATTCAATAGATCTGTTTGATTGTTTCTGTCATGTGCTTCTGAATTATTTTAAAATGCATCGGTTAATTCTCACATTCATATTATCGTAATTTATGTCAATTATTATATATCTTTATCATATTAGGTTACTTTAGCATTACACTCCTTTAATCCACTGATAATATGTCAGATAAAATTATTTCTTTAAGTATCCCACTAATCGATCAAAATGTTTCAGCAGATGCAAATGTTTCACACATAGACTCGTCATCTCCGCCACAATATTCAGAGTTCGAAACCTATCAAAATATCGATAATCATCAGTCAACACATAAAATAATGAAGATTTTGCACAATATTATCACTGTATTACGAAGAACGAGACTTCATTTAATAGTATGTGTGAAAAAATTTAGAAAAAATAGAAACTTCAAATTAATTACTCTTATAACTTTAATTTTCAGTTTATTAATATTCATGTATTCTGTTAACTATAAATCTATCAATTTTTCAAAGACATATTATTACACATACTTGCCACTCTGGAAAGAGACTAACGAAGTACAATTTAAAAAGGATTTGGTAAATTTAGATTTAATAAATTATTTGAATTATAGATCGACTGACAAAATGCCAATTACCCCAGAAATTCAAAACCAGAAATATAAAAGATTTAAAATTAAGGGTTTTGTAACAAATTTAAATTTGAACTCTATCACCTCGAAAAAAAAGAAAAAGACGTCAAAGGATTTGATAGATGAAAATGGGAAATTAATACCTGTCAATGAATATGAATTATCACAAAATAATGATTATAGCTCAAATGTTGACTGTGAAGATTTAGAACATTCGTCAGAAATTCAATATTCAAAGGAAAGGAAGATTTTGGAAGATGATTTAATTTCAGTTAGAAAGGAAACCCTATTGAAAGATGATGAATGGGCTAAAAAAGTAGGAGAGGAAGAAGAAAAGGATATGACTAATGAAGAAATAATAAAAAAAAGCTGGACAAGATTTGGTGGATCAAGCATTTGGTTAGAAGAGCACCATTGCTATATCACTGTAACTCGTATAATGTATGCTGGTAACGGTGATAGGTTAAGGCCTGATGTTTCAATAATTAGGGCTCAAGCATTTGACAAAGATTGGAATGAATTAATTGGAAAACGTATTCCAAAATTAGATATAAGCCTACCGGATAATATTGAGGAAGAAATACAAAAAATAGACAAAGAATTTGGAGTGTCCGCCACCTGTGAATATTTAGTTGATACTCCAAGTTCTTATGAGAGCTGTTTAGCCAGACAGGCTAATGATTTCTTAGATGAAACTAGGAGACGAGATTCTCTGTTAGAGAATTATTTCGTTACTTATCCTACTATATATAGATTTCCCTTCAATTCTGGAGGACAATTTACTGGTGCAGAGGATCCAAGAATTATATTAAGGAAAACTGGTCAAACACAAGAACCAGTCGTTGTATTTAATATGCAAGACTCTTGGGGTAGGCAAATGTATGCATTTTTACCACATAGAACCACTGACCGATTAGTTCAATTTGTACTTCCAGGTAGTAATCGTGTTGAAAAAAATTGGTCTCCATTTTTTTCCAAAGAGGATGTTATATCAGATTTATCTCGGGGGACTATTCATTTTGTATATGGATATAGTCCACTTGAAATATTAAAATGTTCATTGAATGACGGTTTATGTGAAAGAGTATTTGAAAAACGTACCTTAGGTTTAAGTGAGGCAAATAATTATAATGGCATTCGTGGTGGCACTCAACTTGTTCCACTACCTAGTGTTATTGCTCGAATATCAGGTAAGCAAATGTGGCTAAGTTTTGCAAAATTGCATCTTGACAACTGTGGATGTGGCAGGAGGTTCTATAGGCCGATGTTAAATCTATTAATTGAACATAATGGTATATATCATCAAGAATTGGTTGTGCCATCTATGGATTTTGATACAGATGTACTGGGATGGAAACATGAAGGTTATACATGTGAAGATGTAAATGTAATGTCACCTAATTCAATTGCATTTTGGGATGTAATTGGACAAGATCCAAAAACAAAGAAATTTGAGGATTATATAATATTTACTTATAGCGAGGCAGATGCTATATCTAAAGTAATGACTATCAGAGGTATATTAGATTACATCGTGAAGATGTACAGCGATAAGGATATTGCTGAAGATTTTATTCCAAGTGATGATAGTGACCATATTTTGTCTAAGACATTAAAATGTATGTCAAAATACGCTGACCTTAAATGTAAACAATATGGTGCTAGTCATAAGAGTTAATATTAAATCTTACACACTTGTCGATAAATCAATGCATATATGGTTATCTTGATATTCTTGGCTTTAATTAAATATGTCTGTTAGCTTTCTTTTATCTTTTTTATTTGCCTTAGTGTAGTTGTATGATAGCTTAATAAAAATTGGTAATGTTAGAAGTTACAAAGATTTTAATGTTATTATTATTTTTACACAAATAAATATACATAGAAAGAATTGGGAATGTTTTTGAGTGCCATTAATACTTATTGGCTTAAAAGTTAGAATCAACCATTCTCTTCACAATACTCCAATCATTCTTGCCAGCATAGTCGACAATAACAATACCACAACCACGTTTCACATTGTCTTGAATGCCACATGTTTCTATTCTATTGGCAATTTCTTCTGGCCAACATTGGTGATCAAAAAAGTTAGCACCTGAGCAGAAATTTAGAAATAACTTAGGATTAGAACTTTGTGTTCCATTATACTCAGTGGCGGTAGTCATGAATTGTTTAACATGATCGGCTTTTTGATCGATAGCAGCTCTATCATTAATTTCACAGAAATCTTGAACTCTGAATGAGCCACGGTCTTCATCAGTGGTATTATAAGACCAGTATGAAGCCTCGATCCCATAATTGTTGGCTTTGTTTTCGTCCTTAATACCGAATCTACGGAACAAGATGATCTTACCTCTACAGTCATTCAAATTTGGTAATTGATTATTTAAGTACCATTTGTCTTCATTTTTGGAGATATAGTTATTCCAAATGAAATTACCAAATTCATCATTATCATTATCCCAAGAATTTGAACCTTCTTGTTTCAATGAAACAATGCAAGATTCCTTTGGGTTTTCATCTAAAAAGGAATAAAATTCCTCCAATACTTTTGAAAATTCTAATGGGAAGGGCATCTTAACTGGGAATTTGCCATGGATTACTTGTAGGTCATTGGAATTATAATCGTCGTGGCCGTCACCATCAGTATCTTTATCCTTGAAAAAGAATTTCCCCAATCTAATATCAAAGAATCTAACACCGTTATTCAATTGCTCGGTAATACTTTTATCTTGACATTTGACCGAAGGCATGGCAGTATGACTAGCAGCACTGTTATGTGTACCTGGAATGGATAAGTGGCCAACATTAACGTCCCCGTTTAATTGAGACATCCATTCGTTATAGTTAACCATATTTACTTTATTTATGAGTATAGGTTTCTATATGCTATATTTCTCTTTCTAGAATGCAAGAAAATATTCCTAAAAGTATCTTGTATTTTTATCATCTTTTAATTTATATATAATAATAAAAGGTCGCTATACATGGCTTATATAGAGATGCCTTAGCAAATCTGTATTGCCTATTACTGTAGAAGAGGTTGTAGAAATAACGATATTAACCAAGAATTAATAAATACTTGGACAGGGATATTAACCATGAAAAAATGTTTTCCGTACAGTCCTTTCTGTGCTTGTAAGAGCAGTACACTCCAATAAAATCCGCTCTTAGATGCATTGCCTCTTTTGGAAAGTTACGCGTCTGTTACGGACAGATGCGATCTCTACGCAGATCTGCAGAACGTAGGAACTTAACTGAGGACTAAAAACCATAAACCTTTACGAGGGATTTGTATTGTGATAGTGATACTATTGTAGTGGGGGGACAAAAGGAAGTAAAAGAATTAGAAAGTAGCGCCGTAAAGCTTGGTAATGTGCGTTGGGAGAATGTAGAGTAAGATGAGGTATGACAAAGGATAGATAAACCAGGAAAAAAATTATCTTTAGTTGAGTTAGGGATTTTTATTGTTAGACTGAAACTAATAAATTACAGCTACTGAAATAATAGTGGAATATACGATATTACTATCACACATAGAATTCTTAAATTTTTCGTTCCTGACGTAAACCCTCAAAAGGTATTCCTTTAAGCCTGTTTATTTCTTGTATTTATTGATAATTTTGTACTGACAAGAAAACTAAAATGCTGAGGTCGAGATTACCGGTAGACTTTATCGATAGAGTTTACTGAAAAATTTCCTAATCTTTCTGACTAGACTCTAAGTCCCATTTTAATCTGCTTGAAGGCCATCTTCTATGTAATAAGGTACATTCAGGGCCTCTAGCACAATTCCCGTTATCATATCTGCGGCATGTACCTTCGTTGTAGTTTACAAGATCACAATATATGGGCCTTTCATCATACCACCTTGTATTGAAGTTATTCATTGCATCCCTAGCAATGGAATCATTCAAATATTTGATATACACATTACCGTTTAAACAATCATTTTCATTTACAGAAATCTCTAGTGATAAAATTTTACCAAACTTCATAGCTTCCAGAAAAATATCTTGATAAATTGAATCGAATGCATAGTTTGTAACTTCCGTGTTCAGTTTTAAGTCTATTAAATTTAATAATACTATGCAATTGGATCTGGTTGGTCTAATATGCTTTTTGATACATTTAGAATTGTAACGGCAAGCACCTATTTCATAAAAAAAAAAGCAATGATCATTATTGTCCTCTTTTAAACCTTTATTTAAAGGTGTTATAGCATTGGCTATGGTATTACCATTTGATTTGGTATGAGATTTGACGTTTGAACTAATATTTGTTGTTGTTAACGATTCTATAGGAGTCTCTGATGGTGGAGGTGGTGGTGGAGGAGGTAACATTTGAACAGCGTGCTTCTTATCGTAGAATTTCTAAAAAATATGAAAAAAGGTAATAATATATTTAAACTTCTTTCTAAGTTAACATTTAAATGTAATATTCTTCAATATTAAATAAATCCTTTAAGCCGTAGTTAACAATCATTGCTATAAATTTTTCAAATTCAATACACCCTTACACCCTGAAGCAACTATCCAAAGTGCATTTTGGTAGATTAAGTTACCATAGTATTTCAAAAATTTGCTTAACTAATTATCAATTATATTAAAATATAAAAAACTATCATGAGAATATATATTTTATAAGATAATGCTAATATTCACAAATAAAAAAAAGAAAAGAAAAATATCACCATTAATTAGTAAAAAATAAGAAACGAAGAAGATCTTGTAAATTCCCCTTTTTTTTTCTTATTGTAGTATGTACATGTGGCCATTAGTAAAAATATGTAGATAGAATAGGTGATCAGAAAGCCTACCAGTTTAGAATATTTATTGTTCTTGTTTTTTATCTTGATCATCTCCAGCACCAGGCGCATTACTTATTAGCTTTGATTGTTTGTCATTTAAAGATTTAGTATTCATATAAATAGTGTATACTACACCACTACCTAGATATAAACCACCACCTAATAATGTTAGGATAGTTAAACGATGTAAAGCATCAGTAACTCTTGTGTACCATGCATAACGAGCCATTTCGCCTACTCTTGATTATTATATTATTTTTGCTTGTATAGGATAAGTTTACTTCTTCCAAAACTTTTTAACCCAATATAAATATGATTTGATTAATTTACTGTTATGTAAGTTCTGTATCTTTAATAGGGACACTGTATTTTATAACCCTTTTTTACTATTTGATTTCTATAGGTTTAAACATATTGATAATCGAACAAGGATAAATTCTTGTGAAAAATGAATTCGGGTAAGGATACTGTTTTCGGCTAAAGTGATGAAATTACTGAAAAACAAAAATATAAGGAACTATAAGAATATTTCTGAAAGAAATAGAAAATTACCTTTAAAAGATACAGAAATATTCAACATTGCAAAATAACTTTAATATTTAATTTAGTGCCTGTTGAAATGTTCCTCTTTTTAATTAACTATTTTACTATGTATCAATATTTCAGATTCTTCAAAAATTGTCATGTTAGTATCATCTAAAAGTCATAGAAGTTATTTTAGATTTTACTGATATTTATAGAGCTTAATTACTAAAATTAACTTTTTATGATATCCTTCTGTAACCAACTTTTATTTTCAATACTTTTTTCTGGTTATTTGGTATTCCAGAAGGTATTTTAAAAGATAGCCAAAAGTGGTAGCTATTATGCAAAACCTCGGATATTCAGTACAATAAACAGAAAAATAAGACATATAACTTGACTTAGAAACTTCTTTTTTTATTTCATTTTATTATTTTTTTGTTATATAGAATAAATCACAACTATATTGAAGATTTCTACGTAGCAGTTTACTTACTTTTCAGATTTGAGACAACTAGGCATAAAGTTGCAGACATTTTGTCAGAATAAGTCAAAGAACAATACTTTTAATAGTAGTTAGTAGTCTCGTATAATCAATATTTCAAAAGGTAAGGTTGAATCAGTATTAACGAAAAATAGAGTAGCTTCTTATAATTGATTGGATTTTTAAAAAAAAAATATTAATAAAATATTTAACTAGCTTTGTCATTTTTTTCAATAAATCTTCCTTCGCATTTCTAACGTTAAATATATAAAAATAGGAATACCAAATATAAAAAAATAAGAATTCAGATTTAATATAGTAAAAAGTTATTATTTGTTTTCTATAACAATATAATAGCGGCTAAATTTGAAGCCGGGTAAGTCATTATTTTTTTGTAATTCAGTTCAATTTTTGTTTTGTAAAAATGCGCCGGCTGGGTATCGAAGCCACCAAATTTTAAAATGAAAAAAAATAAAAAATATAGAATAGGAATAATATCAATAAGTAGACAGGCCTAGATTTTCAAGTCGTTTATAGAAATAAGGAATACATCTCATCAGTATTCGCTTCTTTAAGCATTGTTTAAGAAAAAAAAATTTCAAATTAATCTTCTACCAGATAAACTAACTAATTAAGATGAGTGTTTCTGGTGCTCAAACACCTAGCAATAATAATGTTAAGGAAGAAACACCTCAAGACTCAATTGATAATATAAATTCCAACGTAAATAATGAAAATTCCTTTGAAAATTTATTAGCTATTCCAATTAAGGTCAATAGATTCCAATCGAACGGGACATATCCATTAGGTATAACCAAGACGTTGCATTACTCTTTAAATAATTTGAATGTGTTCCAGAATTTACCAAAGGAAACCGCTCGTGGGATTGATGATTTAACAAGACTAAAAATGTCATTAATGTCTGAATTGCCTGACGAAATTAAATGGTCCTTAAAAAAATATTTAGCATATAGTAATAAAGCTCCTTATATTATTAATCTGAAAGAAAACCCAGATTTATTGGTCGTTTTTAAGAAATTCATATTAGATTTAAAACCTTTAATTAAAAAATTTAATACATCAATTATTAATACTGAAGAAAATTCTGATAAGATTCAAATGGGATTAACATCTTTATTAATTTTAAGGAATTTGGTTCAAGATAGTGATTCCGTTCAATTGTTAGTACAAGATAATGAATTAAAAGATTTTATATTATTTATTTTGATCATTTATGAAAATACGATCAATCCATTATCTCAAAAGGATAAAACAAGCAGCAGTGATAAAATATCAAATATAAATTCAAAATCTAAGTCAAATCCACATATATTAGATGAAATCCTTCAAATTAATCTAAGCTATTTCAACGAATTAATTCATTATTCTTTAGACTTAATGGAGGCTATATCTTCTTATATTGCTCCTGCAAAGAAAGATGATCCATTTTATATTTGTTTAGTCTCAATTTTAAATTTTTCAAAAGATCGTTATATTATAATATCTTTATTAAGATCATTATCAAGATTACTAGTGAAATCAAAATCAGATGAAAAGAGTGCGGCTGATAATTTAAATGATGAATCCTTAAATTTGATTGTATCTTTTCTATTGATAGAATCCGATGGAGAATTAATTACTGCAGCATTAGACTTATTGTATCAATTTATTTTGCCAGGATCAGAAAGAATTTCATTTCTTTTAAATAATAATGAACGGTTTAAAATATTGTACTCAGTTTTACCAAAACTTTTAACATTTAATAACCAATTACCAAATTATAGTTTATTAAATAATTATAAAATTAATTTAATTAAAAGGTTGAAACCTCCGGTACCAAAAAATGCGCCTGATTTACCAATAGAAACTTTTAAAGCATTATTAAAACTAGATGAACCAAAAAGATCAACAGCATGGTTAAAGTGTTGTTTTGAACCTGTAACGGATTCTGAAGTGACACAAATCGTACTTTGGAGAAATTATGAATCAAAATTTAGCACATTGGTTCGCCAATCAGGTAGAAAATTACTGCCAGCTGTAGAGTTCATTAAAAATGTTTCGACTGCATTTGAAGCAGCAGCTCCAATGGTGATTACAGATTCCTCGAATGGTAAAAAAAGATTTGTAATCAAGAATATTCAACCAAGATTAGTGCCTCTAACAATAAAAGAATCTCAATACATTTCAACCACACCATCTATTAATACATCTATAACAACTAAATATTTGCATCATACTAGTACCAGCTCAGACGACAATAGTGAGGATTTTATTTCACCAGCCAAGCAGGCCCCTCTACCAAAAATACGATTTGCTAATAATTTATCAGAATTATCAAAGGCAGCTGCTACTTTCCTTTGTTTATTATCTAATGATGAATCAGGTATTGGTTCTAAATTTTCGCAAGATGTTAAACCAATAATATTCCAACATTTAGCTGATATTCCACCATTAACGAGTGTACTAACAGAGTATATGGATAATACCCATGGCAATATTCAGTAGCAGACTAATCATTACAATTAAAAAGAAAAAAATAAGGACTAATTTGCTAATAATTTTATAAAATGTACGATATCTTATTTAAATGCTTTATTTTTTTTTACTTGATACCATTACAATTTTATTATATATAATCAAGTTTTCTATATTTTTGAAAATTAAGTGTTACAAATGAGTTATAAAAATTAATTATAATTTGTATGCAAAAAGTTACTTTACAATATATATATATATATGTGTGTGTGTGTGTGTGTGTGTGTGTGTGTGTATGTGAGAGACTTTAAATGACAATATTTCGAATTATCTTAAAATGTTATCAATTAATTTGGAATATTTAATTCCAGACGCATTGTCTAATAGCTACTTATGTTATGACACTTAAATATTTTTTCTCTTAAATGTTTGACCAATTCTTTCATCTCATTATTTTCGAGTTTGAATTTGCATTTCTCCTCCAAAAAAATAGGTTTTTTATCCTTATTAAAAGTCTGTGATTCAACTATATTATCAAGCAGTTCAACTAATTTACCCTTATCAATTCGTTCTAGTATGGAAATGTATATTTTCATTTCATGGAAATTTAGATTTGGACAATTTAGAAATTTTCTAAAACGCAAATAGTTTTTCATTTTAATAAGGGATAATAGCTTTAAAGAACTGTTCATTTTTAAGATCATAGTGGCATCATATATTTCATATAGCATAAACCTTACTAACAAATATTTTTGTAAGGTATCAGATTTTAGAATTTTCAATTCATTAATATTATCCGTATAATAGCTATAACTTTTTAGTAATGTCGACAGATTAAATAATTGATTTAATAGTTCATATCCTAAAATATGTATACTATGAGGCTTTATAATATTCTTATTCACTCTAGGTATTGTCCATAATGGAAAATTATTCAAATAACTGATTTTGGCCATCATATGTTCTCTATTATTTTTTGATATAAGAGATTCTTCTTGCTGAATATTGAATTGCTCAAATTTTTTACGATATGAATATTCTATAGATAAATCGTTACGTTCTATTTGGGAAATTCTGTTATTAAATTGATGCAAGCATTTTTCATAATCATTAAATTTAAACAATTTAAGATATGACTTTAATAGTATAATAATATCTTTGTCATTTAATCCGCAACAGCTTTGAAAATTAATAATTTCCTGATAGAGTTGTTCTGAATATAGCCTTTTATAAATATATGATATTAATAATTTATGTCGAGATTTTATGTCTTCAGATTGAAACTTAGTTGGGAAGCCAATCTTCCATATGACATCTAGCGCATCGGAAGTCTGATCAAATAGTTTAATAATAGATTGATCTGGTAAACTCAGGAGAAATTTGCTATTGGTAATAGGCAAGTACTGTATATATTCATTAATTTTTATCAAGGGAGCTGTAATTATGGCCTTATTAAAAGCTTTAGATAAACATTCACTAATACATTGATTTTGTTCCAGTTCATTTTGGATAACAGAGACGATATTGGAATCAATAAATCTGCAATGATAAAGTAATGCTAAGTATGTTGTGGTATCAAACAAATAGCCCTCATTTCTTAAAATGTGATAAATATTAAGACCAAAAATAGGATTGGATTTTATCAAATATGATAAAGAATAAAATTGGGATTTATTATTAGATAAGGATGGTAAATTATTTATTTTTGGTAGGTTTGTTTTTTTAATAATAGTAATTGTCTTAGAATCAAATTGAGAGTTATCTAACGATGTAGCATTAGAATATATTTCATATATTTCTCTGATAATATTAGATAAGGTAGCAAGTAATCTATATGTGGAATCTATCTCAAAAGAGGTATCGTTCGTTGTATTAGAGGAAGTAGTAGCGCGCAAAACATTTGTGTATGCTCTACATGACATGACTAAAATATATTTTAGATTAAACAAATTTTCTGTTTTTAGTATTAGGTAAATTTTGGAAAATATTTGATTTAAAACATCCTGATATTGTAAAATATTAATTGACAAACAAATATTCTCAAAGAATTTTGACCGAGTAAAAAAGGAAATCCAAAGTACTTTCATATCTTCAAATGTCATATTAACAAAATTAATGTATTGTAATGAAGCAAAATTATTCCCTTGTTTTAATATTAAAGAACCATGAGAATCTAAAATATATAAAAGATGTTTCATAGGTATTGAAGTATTACAGTTAGGCTGTGCAGAAGTATGAAGATATTTCAGCATGGTGAGATAAATGTTGGAGTTTAAGTTCAGTACTATGTTTCTAATTATTGATTCGTTTAAAATTTTAAAAAATAATTGGGTGTCCTTCTTTTTTATACAAAATTGTAGTAATAAAGATAAGTTCGAAGATATAGATTGGCTTGCAAAATTTTCTTTTGTCCCTGGAAATAATAAGCAAGTAAAGTTTATTATTGGCATTGGAATTGAAACAGACTTTCGTAAACTTAAAGGATACGCATAACCATAGATCCGTTTAACCATTTCCCAATTAACTTTAGCATTCTTGGATAAAAGAAGATTTTCAATAAATTGAAGATAAAATTGATACGAGAGGGAAAAATAATCAGAGTATTTCCTAATAAACGCCACCCATTGATGAGTAGCTGCATGTGGATTGAAAGTTGCCAGTTGAAGAAAATAATTTTCAGCTAACAATTTGAAAATTGTCAATTCTATATCGTTATTAAAATTTTGGATCTTTAAAGATGGGTTAGGAATAGCTAAATTATCAAAATATTTAGTTAATTCAATAAATGTACTTTCAAACTGATTTAACTTTAATAATGATGAGTATACACAATACTTTAGGATACTTTTTCTTCCATCAGATATAGGTATTTTTTTTAAAAGGCATTCTATAGAAGTAACATCTTTTTTGGCTACTAATAGTAAAGCTAGCCCTGAATAATAATAAAATTCAGGGTACTCGCGTTGAGATGAATATGTTAAAGTTCTTAATAAAATAAGTTTAAATTTTTGTGTAGATAACAAATCAGAATATTGAAAAGATAGTTGAATGAAAGTAGATGCATCAAATTTATATTTACAGTCTTTATTCGCTAATAGATTAGTGAATTGTTGAAATATTTTATTTTGTAATAAAATTTTCTTATTATCAATATCATGATTTTTAACTGAATGCTGAAGAAATGGAATAATTAATCGATTGATATTTAAAGTGGGAGAATTGCGGGTTAATTTTTTTATGTAGGGATTAGTACCATTAAATAATTGGTTTAAATCATGTATAAGTAGCTCATTGTCTTTAGATTGTTTTAAAGTTGATATTCCTTTATTTGACTTTGAAATTAAGGGTGTACTTTTTGCAGTTGCATATTTTACAGTTTTATCTTTGGAATTATCTTTAGTAGTGGTTGATACATATTTTTTTGTATTTATACTATGTTTAGGAATACATTTAATAAATGATCCAGAGATATTGTTGTTCTTAACTTTAAGCATATGCTCTTTATATCTGGTCACATAAGGTTATCTATATTACTTTTTTCAAAGACTAGATTTTAAGTCTACTTTATACCTATTATGACGATTCTGAGTTTCGAACGGGAAAATATGGGAAACACCGATTTAAACTACCCTCATAAAAAGTGCAAAAAGGATTTTTACGATCTTTAACTATTTACAGATATGAATCGATATATAATTATGTATAAACCCTTTTACGTATATGATTAAAATATTTCCTAATGTAGCTATTATACAGTTATAAATGAATTTTATATGAAAGCAAAAGATACAATATTAAAATAAAAAAAAAAAAATCATGCGAATGAATTCGAAAAGACCATTATTATCATTTTAGTTCACTATTTTTTTTTATTTTTTTTGAAAGTTTCTTTAAGAAATATTGAATTGCAAATAAAGCAAGGATCAAGTAGCGTAATAGCTGACAAGTTTAAAAATAAAAATAAAAGAAATAAAGGATGGGATTAGATACATTATTCAATACTGTTTAAATTGTTTGGATTATTCCTTGATAGCATACTCTCTTCTGAATCTATCATCGACCTTGGTTAGATAATAAGTATTCTTATGTAAATCATCTAAGGAACCTACTGGTATGAAATCCTTCTTTAAATGAGCATTTTCTCTCAAGGTCAACGCAGCTTCATATTCTTGTGGAGTCTTTTCAATTCTTGATTCGAAGATTTTGTTATTTAAATCTAAGACATTAATAATATGATTTATATCACCTCTAACTTTCAAAGAGAATAGAGAGGCAGCCAAACCGGAACCATATGAAAATAAACCTATTCTTTTATCTTGTAAATCATCTGAACCTTGGAAGTATAATAATGAAGCCAATGATGAATAAACAGATGCAGTATACATGTTACCAGTATTAGTAGGCACAGTTATAGATTGTGAAACTTTTTCATTAAATAATGATTTACTCAATTGAACGAATTTTTTTTCCAACAACTTATCAACTAGTGAAGAATCATAATCTAATTCTAAGAATTTTTTCAATTCATCATCATTACCCCCCATTGATTCAACTAATTTTGGATTTCTCTTAAAATCATTGAATAGGATTCTACCGTAGGATTTAGAGACTAATTTACAAGTTGGAACATGGAATACGTTATAATCGAAAAATTCAGTTAATGGTTTAACACTTTCTTCAATCAATCCATTTCTAATAGCTTTTTTCAAATAAGCATCATAAACTTTATCTACGGATTTAACATAACAAGTTAAGGAAAAATGACCATCCACATAAGGGTATTCGCTGGTGAAATCTGGTTTATAGAAATCGTAAGCATTTTCCATATATGAACCTCTTGTAGAGTCGAATACCAATGGAGCATCTGGACCTATCCATAGAGCAACAGTACCAGCACCACCAGTAGGTCTAGCAGCACCTTTGTCATAAATGGCAATATCCCCACAAACCACAATAGCATCTCTACCATCCCAAGCGGATGATTCTATCCAATTGATGGAATTGAAAAGAGCATTAGTACCCCCATAACAGGCATTCAACGTATCAATCCCTTCGATATCAGAATTATCTTTGAATAATTGCATTAGAACTGACTTTACAGATTTAGACTTATCCAATAGAGTTTCGGTCCCAACTTCTAATCTACCGATATTTGCAGTATCAATGCTATAACTTGCTAATAAATCTTGGCAAACAGTCAAAGCCATAGAATATATATCTTCTCTATCATTAACAAAGGCCATATTAGTTTGGCCCAACCCAATGGTATACTTACCAGCAGAGATACCATCAAACTTTTCTAGACTAGCTTGGTTGACATAAGTTTTTGGGATATAAATCGACATACCTTTAATCCCAACATTTTTTGGTCTTGGTAAGGGATTGGATGTGTTTTGTCTTTTTTTTTCAGTCATTATAATGGTGATTCTATTTTTTTTTATTGGGGGGAGCTATGTGGGGATGGTGGTGTGTTACGCTGTGTGTCTACTGAGGAACTTTGATATAAAACTAAGTCTTTTTATATCAATATATCTTAGGAAAATCCTTTTTTATTGTGAACTCGTTTGGGGTAATGGAGATCCCTACAAGATGGGCTAATAAACTAGGAAATGCTACAACAGTTTTTCAGATTAATTTACGCGTTTTGTCCGAAGGAAAAATTAGAAAAGTGTTGTAAACGTCAGTTATTAACAAGCAGCAGCGTAGGGTGTACTATTATTAAATACCTAAAGCAGTATTGCGCAAAGAATAATGGAAGGTATTAATAATCTACAAAGTTTTATTCTAATATGTTTCGTAATTCTTGTACAATTCTGTTCAAACTTGCTGCTATATACCATGTCACAAATGTTATTAATTGTGATTAAACAAAGCTTAAATGTAAATATATATATGTGTAAGTATGTCAAGCAATCCATGTAAAATATAACAATTGGATTAAGATAATTATTAGTCGTTCCTATATTTCAGTACTTAAATATTTTGTTATGACATATAATTTTCTGTTACTGTTCTATATATCTATTAAATATTATCTTAACTTAAAGGAACAAATTATGACAGAAAAAAGGCTGTTGGAAATTTAACGAAAAATTTAAACCACTATGGCCATGGGCAGTTTTAAGATATATGTTTATGTTCTGTACCTCACACATATTACAAGTGTCATGAAATTGTAAGCTGTCTCAGGTATAACTATAAGCTTATACATAAAGCAACAAGTTAGTTGAGTGGCAGGGTATATGGTATACGATAAGCGATATATCCATGTTCCAAACGAGCAGCCGCGTCGGAGTTGTTTGTGAGCTTGTTTGTTAATTACGCATTTATAGAAATTTGATATCTTGATCATATTGGTAATAGAAAATAAAAGTCATTTTCTCTTGAACGAAGAACGACAGGGACCTCGGAATGTCGTATAATGTATCTCGTATGGCACAATTCGTATACGAGGTGCTGAGAATGTTGTTGCGATATCTCCAGGATAGACAGATGTATCCATTCACAATCTATTAGGTTTTCGAGGGAAAAAAAAACTAGATTCCGTATTCACGTGATCTGTCGTTAAAGCTTCTTGCGTCAGCAAATATATGTCAGAAATATCGGGAAATTAAAATCGGTCTTGATGCGCTTGATATATAGGAATAACTATTCAAAGACATCGATAGAAGGTAGACGGTAGTGTAAACATGAGGTAAGGAGGTTTAATTAGTCGTGATTTGAACCTTCTAGGACACGTTTATCAAATTAACTTATTAAAAAAAATGAAGAAATTGAAGAAATTGAAATATGAAAAAAAGTAAAAAGTTGCCAAGTGAATTAGTATGATAAACGTCGCTATAATTCAAGAAGCTATTAAATTACCACAAGGTATCGAGAAGCTTGGGAATATTTCTAGTGTTACATTTTTCCGGTATTATTAATATAATAAATATGAAGTAAACTTAGTTTACCACATGAACCTTTTTGAGAACATCAGGTACGTTTATATTTGAAATATATTTTAATTTGACAAGTTCTACCAAGTTTTTTTTTCCATAAATTGAGCATTTCCTGGATCAATAAATATTTATTTCTATCTCGTCTTTCATTGATGATATTTCATCGGTGTTATAAGTATGCTAGATATTTATGGTCTTTATACATAGAACAGTAGATATACTGTTTTAGGATAAAAGATAGTATAACGTGAATATACGTTGCTGATAAAAACCCCAATTAAAAAAATTGTTGTCGTTAATTAAAGTACATCATGTAGCTTCTACAGGATATACTAAGCATGAGAGGCACATAACTCTTATGAGGTTAATTAAGTGAAAAATTTTCACTTATAGACGATGATGATTTGACTTCTCTTGTCCATAAATAATGTATAAATTGCCAGCATTTTAGTCGACATTAAATCATCATATTTTTATATATTTTCTATAATTTTAATTCCTATTTAAAGCGGTAGGGATAACAAGTATATAAATGAATATAAAAAATACTGGCTTATATTCAACTTTGGGTTAGTTATTTATACATTATATTTTCACATCATGAAGAGCCAATGCATGGTCAATAAACTTTTAGTAATTGGATATCTAGGTTGCCTAATCGGAATATCAACGAAGTCATGATGGGTTATAGTAGCTTATTACCCATCATATTACTTCAATTATATAT
This sequence comes from Henningerozyma blattae CBS 6284, assembly GCF_000315915.1. Lineage (NCBI taxonomy): Eukaryota > Fungi > Ascomycota > Saccharomycetes > Saccharomycetales > Saccharomycetaceae > Henningerozyma > Henningerozyma blattae. The sequence goes on along the minus strand of NC_020191.1, from coordinate 955,839 downwards.
ATCATACCCCATGAATTACCTAGCTGGGATTTTTATTAGTTATATTGACTTCACATCATACTCTTATACTGTTGTGGCCAAGTGACTATCACTTGTTTTGCACAAAAATCTTTTATCCAAAGTGTCATCAATATTTGAGACCATTTTTACAATTTTGTATATAATTTTACATTTAAATACAATATAGAGGACGATTTTATGTATATATCGAATCTCTCCCCTTTTCTTGATTACTAGTTTTCGTAATTTTTTTCTTTCAAAATTTAAATAATGGCTTAAAGAAAATGCTATGTTTAAACACAAAATATAAATATTTTAAAATTTTAATAGAATTTCAATTTAAACGAGGATTGTACAGAAAAATATTTGCTGTTAGATGTCTTTGAAATAATATTAGAATTTCTCATATGTTAAGGAATACTCCTGTCTTATAGTTAAAATATAATATGAAATCCTCCTAACTTTTTAAGTTTAAAAAGAGAAATAAAAAGTATTTTAAATTATATAAAAAGTAAATAGCATATCGTAAAGAAGGATTGAATGCTTATAGATTTCATTTTTTTTGTTTTTTTTTTAAATAAAATATGAGTCAATTCAAGGCGGGTTTTAAATGTAAATTTCTCATTTAATTTGCCAAATTACTTAGTTTATTCTTGGTAGATTCTATAATCTTCAATTAATATACTCAATGAATGACCAATAAAGTACCTAATTATACTTTTACGTCGTAAAAGTTGTGAGCTTTCCACACTTCTGAACCAGCAAATCTAGAAACATTATATAGAATGACTGTAATTATTCAACAAGAGCTGAATCTCAAAATTATATACTATTAAAAATTAAATAAGATATTCAATAGGCTTAGCTAGTAACATGAAGAAGGTACGAAAATATTCAGTATATTTTATAAAAAACTTTTGTCATGATCACGTATATATATGTAAAAATAAATTTACCCAAAAGTCTTGGAACCATTTTATCTTAAGAAACTTAGACTATATATGGTTATTTGTACAGAAAGTTTAAAAATAAAAAAAAATATATATATAATGAATAAATTACTAAAAATAAATAGCTGGTAAATCTTTTAAAGATAAAGTTTCCACAACTCTTTAGTGGAAGAAGGGGGAGCTTAATCACTTCAGTTTCGTCGACCCCATTAACCACCCTTTTTACCGTCTGATAGAATTAAATATACTATTTTTTACCAATCATAGAGTAAATCTTGCCTTGGAATATTGAGTTTGCATACTCCTTATAATTTTTCTTTATATTAAATCGTAAAATGCATTGATTGGCCATATCATTCGTCATTGCGTAGTTCTTACAATGAATAAACGAGCTTATATTCTGAGGGTATATCTCTATTATGTCTTCTAATGGTCTTATTAATAAGTCAGATACAACCATAAACAAGAATACTGTCACGCACCATCTTAATAGCGGTAACATTTCTGTTACCAATATTGGATATAACCACCATTTTTTAGGATTTGAGAGGGAATACCTAACTTTTTCTATTTTGATCTCCTTTTTGCCAAAGAAATAATTGAATATATCCCTCACCTCTAAATTCACCCGTTAGGATGAATACTTACAAGAATTATACATATGTAGCATTATATTGAAACTAACATTACTGAACATTCTAAAGCTTTGTGGAATATTAGATAGTTTTGATCAACAATGAGATCATTCATATCAGTTCCAAAAAAAACAAAACAAAATATAGCATTTAAAAGACTATTTTTGTTAGATATGTGTAAGGAAGAATAGTTACTTGTCAGTAAAAACCAAGTAATATGCTGTTGAATAACGAAATAGCTGGGATATCACTTAACCAAACCGTATACCTTTAAAAGGGAGTGTACGTCGAAACAGAAGGTTTATTTTTTATATTGGCAATAAACAATTCTCTTTCAATGCATGGATTACCGCATTTTTGGTGGTATTCAATTCTTTTTTGAGCTACACTTGGGGAAGCTTTTCTACTTCAAATTGCATCAACTTTTTTTTTTATGGAACAGGTAATGCAATAATTATAATTAATTAATTAATTATTCTTATTTAAAAATAGAACAGTGAACCTGGAAACCTGAAAATAAACATATCCATGATTTAACAACAAAAAACCATCACGTGTAAATCACACTTGCCTCCCCTCCTTATTTTTTTTTAAACACTCAAATTTAATTTCAATTTCAATTTGAAGTGAAATTTCAAATCTTGACTTGTGTGTGTTTTTTTTTCTTTCCCGTTTTTTTTTTTTTCATTTCGTTTTTACCTTTTGTTATCGCCTTCGCTTTCGTTCGTTTTTCAAATAACTTTTATAATCTTAATTTCATTAGGGCATAACACGGCCAATGTAGGATTTTCGTCTTAATAATATACTATTTGTTTATTTATTTAGACTCCACAATTTCTTAATCTATTGTATTAAATAAAAAAACAACATTAAAACAGAACGTAATAATAATAATATATAATCTTAAGTTTTAAAAAAAAAAATTTTTTTTAAAAACAAAAATAAAAAATTTTTAATATAATTATTCCAAAAATCAATAGAGAGAGAGAGAAAAAATAAAAAAATAAAAACGAAACATTATATTTTTTTTCTATTTGAGTTGACCAGTCCCTTATTTTGCAGAATAAAGTTACAAAACAAAGAATACATACACCCCAAAATAAAAAGACAATCTCATTGTTGATCTATTATTAAAACTTGACCACTACTAGACCCCCCTAGCTCACCCCGCCATCCTCTACCACTTCTTCCTAAACGCCTCCCCCCAACCTGCCTCCCACGCCTTCAATCAAGCATGTCTGAAACTGTTGAAAAATACTACTACTACTACCCCCTACTACTACGACTACTACTGCAACTGCAAGTGGAGCTAACACGGCGCCTACTACTACAACTACTAGTGCAACCAATAATAAATGATAAATTAGTAGCCACTGCCAACCATCGTATCTTATTATCATTAAGAGAATCCGCAAGAATCATTGGGACTAAAGGTGTTACCATTCAAAAAATCCGTACTGATAATAATGTCAAGATTGGTATTTCTGATAAAGAACCTGGCTGTTCTGATCGTATCTTGTTATGTAATGGTCCTACGGAGAATGTTGCAAATGCTATTGGAGATATCATTGATGTATTAACAAATGAGAAGTTTGATAATCAATTGATTGATGATGATATATCTAATGTTTCTAATGGTCCTAATTCTGTCAAACATGTATTCCATTATTTAAATTTCATTTTACCACCACCTACAGTGGAAGAAATTAAAGAAAATCCTGAAAAAAATTTGAAAAACATTGGTAATTTAAGATTATTGGTTACTAATAGTCAATTATCTGGTATAATTGGTAAGAATGGGAACCGAATCAAATCATTGATTGATAATCATGGTGTCAAGATTGTTGCTTCTAAGGATTTCTTGCCTGATTCTGATGAAAGAATCTTGGAGATTCAAGGGTTTCCTGGGTCTATTTCCAATGTTATTGTGGAAATCAATTCTATCTTGGTGAATGAAGTTGATATCACATTTGTTTCTGAAAGATTGTATTATCCTCATTCCAAGAAGAGAACTGGGAATGGCCGTAATTACCGTAATTCTAATTCAAATCCAAATTTAAATGCCAATGCTAATATCAATACAAAGAATAATAATAACAATAATAACAATACTACTACTACTACTACTACCACTACCACTGCCAATACTACAAATAATAATAGTAACGAAAGCTCTCATGCTGTTAAAGATACTAACCGTCAATATAGTACGATTGTTCGTATTCCTGAACAATATGTTGGTGCTATAGTTGGCCGTCAAGGGAACCGTATTGCTAATTTGAGAAAATTCACCAAGACCAAGATTTTAATTAACAAGAGAGAAGAAGATGGAGAAGAGACTGGCAATGCCGATGAAGGAGATGATGAAGAAGAACGTAGTTTTGAAATCATCAGTGATCATTTAAAGAATGTCAAATTGGCTGAGAGCATGTTGTTGAAGAACTTGGAGACTGAGATTCAAAGAAGAAACGAGAGTAGTACTAATGAGAAGGAAGAGTAAGGTTTGATTACCGCTCGTCATTTATATTTATATTAATATTATTATTATTTTCTATATGTATGTATATGTATCATTTTAAATGAATTGCTATGCAAAAGGTTGGGAGAGTGAGAGTGAGAGTGACGAGGCAAAGCGTGAGGCAAAGCGTGAGGCAAAGCGTGAAGCAAAGCGTGAAGCAAAAACACACAAATACAACGTGGTAAGGCAGAAGTATTTACAAAATATATATACATACGGAAAGATAATGAATATAAATATATATATGTATTTAAAAAAAAAGAGGAAAAAAAGTATAAGAGAAAAAAGGGCGGAATATTATTTATGCAAGGATTGCAACATTATCATTTCATCTATTTGAATTTCTTACCGAACATGATCATTTGTAATTGATCGTACAAGGAGATGACACCTGCACCAGCGATACCTCTTAAGATGTTAGCACCACATCCTTTGAACAAGGATCTGACACCCTCGGCAGCAACAATCTTTTGGAAACAGTCCATGGCACCGTTATATTTGATAGCTTGACCAGAAGTCATCATCATTCTTCTTCTGACGGTATCCAATGGGTAAGAACAAGTGGAAGCACCAGTGGTAACGACCCAACCCAACAAGAAACTAGCCAAGAAGGAACCTTCCAAAGGACCGATCAAAACAACTGGTTTCAAAGAATCGTACATACCGAAATACAAACCTCTGTAGACAATAATACCGACAACAGATGGACCGAAACCTCTGTACAAACCAGCAAGACCATCGGATTTCAAAGTCTTTCTATAAACATCAATCAACCCGTTGAATTTTCTTTCACCTCCGGCTTTCAAATTCTTGGAATCGGCAGCCAATCTAGTTCTAGCATAATCCAAAGAGTAAACAACAGTCAAAGACAAAGCACCGGCAATACCACCAGAAGCCAAGTTACCGGCAAACCATTTCATGTAACCTTCATCCTTCTTGAAACCAAACATTTCCTTAATCTTGTCCTTGAAGGCAAAATTCAAAGCTTGAGTTGGGAAGTATCTGATAACATTGGCAGTGTTACCTCTCCAGAAGGAGATGATACCTTCTTGTTGAGCAGTTCTCTTGAAACATTCAATGATACCATCGTAACGACGATCCAAAGTACCTTGCTTCAACATTTCATCTTGATTTTGAATCAAAAGCTTGACTCTTTCAATTGGAGAAGCAGCAGTCTTGGCAATGGCGGCGGAAACACCACCCATTAAGAAATCTATCCAGAAGTTGGATTCCATTTTTTTTTCTACTCATGTTTGGTTATTATGCAAAGGTTTGTGTGAGAGAGAGAGGGAGTGTTGGTAATGTAAATTGAGAGTATGTTAAAATCAAATGCAGAAGCTAAAAACTAAAATAATTAAGAGAAAAGAAAAATATAATTTTAACAAAGAAACTAGAAGAGTTAACAAAAGAAAAGAGAGGAGAATAAAATAAAATTACAACACCAAAAAAAAAGAAAGAAGAAGAAGAAGTAATCGATATATATATATATAGGCGAAATTAGATCCGAGAACAAAAATATGCAAGGGCTAAAGTAGAAAGAGGTAGTTTATATACGGCCTACGGATTTAGGATGGTTTTACCACTTAGGAATACTTGGATTACATGGACTGCATGGATTGCATGGATTGCATGGATTGCATGGACTACTTGGGGAATAGTAAGAATAGTAGTGATGCGCAAAACAGACGTGTAAGCAAGTGGTGATAGAATAGTATAGGATAAGAGATTATGGTGTATGATAGCATAGCATATCATATCATAGCATAGCATAGTATAGTATAGTATAGTATAGTATAACATAGCGTAACATAACATAACATAACATAACATAACATAGCTTAGCTTAGCTTAGCTTAGCTTAGCTTGGTGTTATCGTGAATTGTCGTAAGTAGTGGTTTGTTGTGGTAAGAGATGTGTCGATCACGGCTCGAGCCGGAGCCGACGGACGGAATTGAAAAAGAAAAAAGAAGAAACGCGGCGAAACAGGCAGCACAGCGTGAGGCGACGGTGGCAAGACCGTGAGGATCAAGGGTCATCAAATTAGCCAATTGGGCTATATCACCGCGAGAATCACCGAGAAAATACCGGCCGGCGTTAGGGTTCGGGGGGTTGCGTGGCAGCAGCCCTAGGGCTGAGCGCCGACCGGCAAAGGGCGTCACGCAGACAACGCGTTTATCGGACGAGCGTCACGTGGCGTCACGTGGCCGCGCGTGTCTCGACAGACCTCACGTGCCTGCCACGTGACACTCCTTACAACACAAAATACTCTCCTCCCTCTTGTTCCACATGCTTGGCCCACACTCTCTTTGCCACACCTAGTACTCGTAGAAAATCAGTCTCAAAGCCCAGGACATGATCACGGTACCGTCTACGTTTACGTCCACGCACACCGACTCCCGTAGCCAAAGGAGCATCTTCATATTCTGCATATACGTGCAACAGGCCATTAGCTTGTCGTCTCCGACGGGCAATCGCACGTGCCCGTTCCAAAGCTGCTCGACATTCTTCTTGTGTCCATGGTGCGCCTGTGCCACTTCCTTCACGAGCCACAGGTTTATGAGCATCATATTCTGCCCAGCGAGTTAATGTGTCTTCTATATCTTCACGTGCCAGCACGCTGCCTTCATACTCTGAGCCGCCGCCGCTACCGTCCTCGTTGTTGCTGTTGCTATGTTTTGTGTCGTCGCCACCTGGGGTCTGTTTTGTGTCGTGGCCAGTGCCATTGCCAGTGCCAGTGCCAGTTGCACTGGCACTGTCTTTTTCCTTTTCTTTTGTTCTTTTTGTGTCAGACGCGTCTTTTGCGACGCCTTCTTTTGTGGCGCCAACATTCTTCGCATCATCTCCCATACCTTCCAGGTCACCACCACCACCACCACCAACTACTGAAACCTTGTGAGTATTATTTTCTGACATAGTTTCTCTCTCATTAGCATTTGTCGTGGTGGTGGTGGTGTCTTGTTCATTCGTACTAGTAGTAGCAGCCACTACAGGCATTTCCGATTCTCCCAATATACTCTGTTCACCACGAGTCCTTAGAAACTGTCGTCTTTTGCTGAATTGTCGTTCTCCATATTCCAATTCTTCTGCAGTGTCCACATCTTTTTCATCATTACTCAAGGCATCTTCTGACTTGGCATACGTCATTTCAAACGCGCCCTTACCATCATTAAATATCTTAACCGCTTTCTTGATTTCATCTTCTTTCAACGAGGTCTCCAAATGAACATAGATGATCCAAAGAATCATATTCACTCTCATCTGACAATCATACTTGTCATTGTCCAATAGATCGAATATCCCAAAATTGGTAATTTCTCCTTGTAAATGTGGCTTGATCAATTGTGTATCAATCAATGTAGAACTATGGATGATTGTTAGTAATAAATTTGCTGGGTTCATCACTTGATGTTTCAACCCGGGTATATTATAATTCTCATACAAATAAGGTAGTGAGATATGTTCGTTACCAATCGGTATGTTTTTCAACATTGATTTTAACCGAGGTGTATCTTGCAATGATTTGGGATCAGTGATACCAATCTGCAAACAAGGCACAGAATGGAATGTTCTCATTTGTGAAGTCATCTCCAAGAAAAAATTCACCGTGGTGTTCAATTTACCAAAATTTACCAACAATGCTAAAACACATGTGGTAAATGCACTATATTGATCTTGTAATAGCTTGTCTCTCAACACTTTGGAACCCTTTGTGGATGACGCTAAAGTCAAGATATATAATTCGGAAAACGTCAAGTATTCTTTAAATACAAACATTCTGGCGTCATACCCCTTTTCAGTAACATTGATCGGTTGGCCCTTGGGCTGCTGTGATTCAGGGATCGGAGCCACAATGTTGGTGAAGATCTCCTTGTACATGTTTTTAAACACACGTTTTTCATCTTTTAACAATTCTTTCATGAAATTCAATTGAATATCATGTCGTGTAAACATCTCACCATCTCTTTTCTTTAAATGACGGATCGATTTCGTACTCGCCGTCGAACTCGTGCTTATATTATTACTAAACCTAGACGGACTATTTTGCACATTCACATCTTCAGTCGTACTTGCAACTGCAGTTGCAGTTGCAGTTGCAGTTGCAGTTGCCTTTCCATTCGGATTTTCTTGAAAAGTATCATGAATAGGGTCATACACTCGATTAGCCATTGCGCCACAGGAGGGAGGGAGGGGGGGGGGCGAAGAAGTTGCGTTTCTAAACTTAATTTTGCTTTAACACTAACAAACATTCGTCCTCTTTATATAATTATCTATTGATTTGCCTCGCTCTCTTAATACAAGATGGCCTTTGTTGGAAAATTTCTAAATTATAAAACGTGATACACCCGTGCACCAGCCGTACCCCGAAATCCGTGTTTCCTAAATTCCAAGATGGGCGGTTATCTTTTCAAACACATTCACTAAATATATTATTCAAAAAAATTATAAAAACTTTTAACTTTTGCATGTAGAGTCTTGAAGTATATTAAAGAAAACTCAATTTTCATTAATATACTTTAATTATAGTGCATTGATGATCTATTGCCAAGTATCAGTGTGATTCCATCCACAAATTTGTAATTGTAAAGTTTTAGTTGCCTCATATTAATATTTCCAAATTTTGATTTTTCACATCAAAATTTTTTTTACGAGTCTTGCCACTAGTTAGAGAAGGTAGAAACATCCTCAAGATTGATGAGTGATGTCCTCTGTAAAAAAACAAGATAAATCTGGATGCTGAAGAAAAAATCACTGGAAACCGTACATATTAATTATTTCAAATACTAATTAGTTCAAGTATATTCAAGTACGCTTACTTTATTATTAGTATACTAAAGAACGCTCATTTTATTACAAACATACTCAAGCACACTCATTCTTATCACAAGCACACATCTCTATTCAAATTAAATTCCTATATAGGTAGGCCATCTTTTTCTACCTAATATGAAAATGTTAATAATATTATAAAGAAATGCAGCCCCTTTATATTCCTGCATATTCGGGCATCAACCCCTGTATTCGCACACCGAATTTTCCTATGCCAAAATATACATTTTTTTTTTCTCATTTCAAATTCATTTTCGTAAAGTTAAAAAAAAATATATTTATCAATATATCTATACACTGACTCACTGCCTCACTAACTCACTCACCATCCATCTCCCCCGAAGTCATCACCACCAAAATCACCACCATCAAAATCACCGCCATCATAATTAGCACCATCAAATCTACCCTCCTCATATGCTTCAACCTCTTCACGATCTTCGTGATGTGCTAACATAGAACCGGCCAACAAACCGGCACCTGCCCCTAATAACCCTGTCATCATACCATTGCTTTTCTTACCAGATTTCATTTGTCCTTGCATGGGTTGTTGATACATAGGTTGTTGGTATGCAGGTTGCTGGTACATTGGTTGTTGGTAGACTGGTTGTTGATACATAGGCTGCTGATACATGGGCTGTTGGTACATAGGTTGTTGGTACATAGGTTGTTGGTACATAGGTTGTTGGTACATAGGTTGTTGGTATGCAGGTTGTTGGTATGCAGATTGTTGCATGCCTTGAGGTATGCCTTGAGGCATCCTTTGAGGAGTACGTTGTGGCATACGTTGTGGTTGAGACTCTGTCTGTGTATATGAAGGTGGTGGAGCCTCTTCTCTAGTCCATTTAGTTCCTCTTGGTGCCTCCCATTGTGATGCTTTAGTCTTTAAATCAACGTAGAAATATCTCTTGTACTTATCATCGTAAACTGCCTTCCATCCATATGGAACTTGTGGTACTTCACTGGTCATTTTCTTGAATATCTAGCCTTAGCTTTTTTTTTTTTTTATAACTCTTGTTTAGTATGCTAAAAAAGAAATTTAAAATCTACATTCTCGAATGTGTTAAAGTTTTTCCCACTCTTTTAAACTAACGCGTCGTCGTCTCGCATACGCGTCATCTTATATACGCGTCATCTCTCGCATAAACCCATCTTGCCATTCATGATTTGCAATAGATGCGATATTTTTAATAAAAAACAGGCCACAATTACAACCCTTCAATCCCCATACTCTTCATCAAAATTATAAAAGCATAATCAAAAGTAAATTATGGGACGCCTTGTTGGATTGGAATTGTCCAATTTTAAATCTTACAAAGGAACCGTCAAAATTGGGTTTGGAGATTCTAACTTCACAAGTATCATCGGTCCCAATGGTTCAGGTAAATCAAACATGATGGACGCCATCTCTTTTGTCCTAGGGGTAAGGTCGAATGACCTAAGATCTAGTGGAATGAAAGATCTCATCCATAGAAGTGTTCGTGATTCTCAATCATCAAATGATGACCCCACATCGGCTTACGTTAAGGCCTTCTATAAAGTTACAGATGCGAGTGAAATTACTGAATTAATGAGAATAGTAAATCTTTCAGGTGAAACCATTTACAAAATTAATGGTAAAACGACCTCCTTTAAAAATTATTCAGATTGGCTAGCAAAGGAAAATATCTTAATTAAAGCTAAAAACTTCCTTGTGTTCCAAGGTGATGTAGAGACAATAGCTTCACAATCCTCATTAGAATTAACTAAACTATTTGAACAAGTCTCAGGTTCCATCCAATACAAAAAAGAGTATGATCTTTTAAAAGAAGATTTGAATAAAATAAACCGTCTCACTAATGATGCAATTAAAAATAGAAGAAGAATTAATGGTGAATTAAAAATTTATAAAGAAGGAATTAAAAAAAATAATCAATATAATGAACAAATCAATAATATCATTCAATTGAAAAAATTTTTTGTTCTTTTACAATTGTATCATCTCTCAAATGAAAAATCAACTTTTGAAAAAAATTTGAAAAAAATTTTAGTAGATTTCGATGAATTAAATGATACAAATAAAGAATTTCAATCAAATTTATCTAATTTGAAAAAAATATTTATAAAAGAAGATCTTTTAATTATAAAACAAAATTCACTAATTGATCAAAAATTGAAAAATTTAAATCAATTAAATAATAAATTTTTACCCATCAAGATCTCATCTAAAAATTTAAATAAAAAAATTAAAAATTCAAATAAAATTTTAGAAAATTTAGATCTTGACATAACAAGACAATTAGATTCTATTAAATTATTAGAAAAAAATTTAAGTACCATTAAATTGACATATGATAATTTTAAACTAGAAATTAATCAATCAAATGAAAAAAATTCTACTTATCAATTTAAAGATTCTAATGATGAATTAGAGTATTCTAATTTAAATGCTAAATATTTAAATAATGGTGGGTTTGAATTAGAAGAAAAATTAAATTTATTAATTAATGAAAAAAATGAAATTATTGATCAAAAATTAATTGTAGAAAAATTAATTAATAATTCAAATGAAAAAATCTTAAATGAATTTAATATTAATATTGATTCTTTAAATTTAAAAATTGAAGATTTAAATTCAAATTTAACAGAAAAAAATTCCACTGTAAAAGCGAAGATCAAATCCTTAAAATCTTTACAATCAATTATAGAATCATCAAATAATAAAGAATATGATTTAAATTTTAAATTAAGAGATACCCTTTTAAAATTAGATAATATCAATGCTACAAAGAGAGAATCGAATAAAGAAAAAAAATTAAGAGAAAACGTTTTAACATTGAAAAGAATTTTCCCTGGTGTTAGAGGCTTAGTTCATGACTTATGCCATCCTAAAAAGGACAAATATGCTTTAGCTATCTTAACAATCTTGGGTAAAAATTTCAATTCCGTTATTGTAGATTCATTATCTGTTGCGCAAGAATGTATTTCTTACTTGAAAAAACAAAGAGCAGGTATAATTTCTTTTATTCCCTTAGATACTATTGAAGCTCAAATTCCTTCATTACCAACAATTATTCAAAATAATCCCAAATATAATAATGATTCAAATTGTATTTTAACAATTAATGCCATTGAATATGAACCTGAATTTGAAAGAGCTATGCAATATATTTGTTCAAATTCCATTATTTGTGACAATTTAGACATTGCCAAGGATTTGAAATGGAATCAAAATGTTAAAAACGTTAAATTTGTTACATTAGATGGTTCTATAATCCACAAATCAAACTTAATGACCGGTGGTGCATCAAAAAATTCAATGCAAAGTAATAATAGATGGGATAAGGATGAATATTCTAGTTTAATGACTTTAAAGGATAACTTGATTTTAGAAATAGAAACCATTAGCAAAGAAAATAAATTAGCCTCAATTAATTCAAGAGAGTTAGAGACAGAAATTTCTTTATTAAATTCAGAAATTACCAATTTAAAGACTCAATTAACTCAATTAACTAGAAATTTAAAGGACAACAATACTGAATTACTTTATCATCAAAATTTAATTAAACTAGATTATGATCCTAAATTAAAAGATTTAAACCATAAAATTATTGATATAGATTCAAAGATGAAGATTATTGAAGATGAAAGAGAATCTTTAGAAAATGAAACATTTAAAGATTTCGAATTAAAAATTGGATTTTCCATTAAAGATTATAAAAAATATTCTGTTAATATAATCACCGAACAATCTAAAGATTTACAAAAACTAGCAAAGGATATTTTAAACATTGAAAATAAATTACAATTTGAAAAAGAACGTCTTGAATCTACACAACTAAGAAAAGAAAAGACACTTGCTAATATTGAAAAATACAATCAAGAATTAAATGATTTAACAGAACAAGAGAATCAATTAAATATTCAAAAAGAAAATGATTCTAAATTAATAGAAAAAGAAAAAACAGAATTAAAAGAAATTGAAAAAAATATTCAAAATAAAAAAATTGAAATTAATGAAAAAGAAGAAGTAATCAAACAAAATCAAAATGAATTAAATTCTATCCAAAAAAAAATTGATGCTTTAAACGAAAATATTTCCAAAATTGATTTAGAAAGAATTGGTATATTAAAAAATTGTAAAATTTCCAATATTGAAATTCCAATCACATCAGCTGTAAATTTAAATAATTTACCAATTGATAAGATTGATGATGATGCCATATTAATTTCGAATGATATTAAGGTTAGCTTTAATGAATTATCGAAAAAATACAAGAAAAAACAAGATTATGAAAAAAATCTAGAAGATATTTCTAATGAAATAAAAGAAACAGAAGATATTTTATTAGAATTACAACCAAACGCAAAGGCTCATGATAGACTTGATGAAGCTAAGGATAAATTTGAAGTAATAGATAATGAAACAGAAACTTTAAAGACGGAGGAAAAGGAAATTTTGACTAAATTTTTAAATATTAAAAAGAAAAGAAAAGAATTGTTTGAAAGTTGCTTTGACTTTGTTAATGAACATATTGAACCAATTTATAAAGAATTAACTAAGGACCCAAATTCAACAACAGAGCTAGGCGGTGGCCAAGCAACTTTGACTTTAGAAGATGAAGATGAACCATTCAACGGAGGTGTTAAATATCATGCAACTCCTCCATTGAAACGATTCAAAGATATGGAATATCTGTCTGGTGGTGAAAAAACAGTAGCCGCATTAGCTTTGCTATTTGCTATCAATTCATATCAACCAAGTCCATTTTTTGTATTAGATGAAGTAGATGCAGCTTTAGATCATACAAATGTCGAAAGAATTGCAGCATACATCAGAAAGCATGGCAATAAGGATCTACAATTTATTATTATTTCGTTAAAGAATACGATGTTCGAAAAGTCAGATGCATTGGTAGGTGTCTTTAGACAACAAACTGAGAATAGTTCCAAGGCACTTACTCTAGATCTGAATAAATATGCAGATTAAACAAACAATAATAACAACGAAAATAATAATAATAATAATAATAATAATAATAATAATAATAATAATAATAATAATAATACTAATAATAATAATAATAACTACTGCATTGTATTCTTCTCTTGCATTTTACTCACTTTAAATACTATTCCAATTTTTATAATTATGTACTATTAACTTTTCATGTTCATTCAAGTACTAATTAATACTTAAATTCAGCTAACTATTAATTAACACACTTTCATATAATAAATCATTTAATTACACATTCTCAAATATACGTCTGCGCTATTTTGCCTGTTATAGTTTCCCATAAAAAATTCCTTTTTTGGTTGTAACATCCGATTGGCCCTCTAAAAAAAAGGGAGGAGCAAACCATCTCCGAAAGAAGGTGATGATGGAAACCCTTTATTATCGAAATTTGCCACTTAAGAATGGGAATTCTTTCTGAATTCGTTTATTAGAGATTCCTTCATTTTAAGGATTTGAAAAAAATAAACACTGAGATTTTTTTTCTTGTACCAATCATTTTTCTGTTTCACCTATCATCCTTTAAGGATACCGTATGAAAAACGTTCACCACAGTTTGCTTATCAAATAACTGAGGACTAAATAATCTCAAGACCAATTCGCACTGCTAATTAAATATCGCTAGTGATATTTTAGTTACAAGGATAAAAATAGGGATTGATAAAGAAAAAAATTCAAAATAAGAACAAAAAACCAAAAAAAAGAGAGCAGACATAAGACGTAACAAAATACTATCTGCTATTAGTCAATTCATCAATCATTCATATATATTGCATTATAATTAAATTGCTTTTATAAAAAACAACCTATTATTTTATTTTTCGTTATGACAGGCTTAAATATTCAAGCACCTATCCCAATGAGGGCTAATAAAATTCTTGAACTAAAAAGACAAGGTAATAATAAGCCAAGACCAAGTGCAAGTTCAATTAATTTAACATCATTACGAAATGAGTTTTCTCCGAATGCTATTCAAAGACCCCAATCTTCAAGTCCAAGTCTTTTCAATATGATGGATTCTGAAGAAATTTTAGAAAAACGATTAAAACATTATAATTTGGATTTTATTAAAGATCCAAAAGAACATATGAAAAATATTTATGATCCAAATTCAAAATGGTTTGGTAGACAAATTAAACCCAATTTTATAATTGAAAACCATTTACCTTACCAAACAGAGTCACATATTGAACAGGCTAAGTATTTTTGCCATATATTAGTTAATCTATATATTGCAATTAGTTCTGGAGATATTGAAGGCTTAATTCAAATTTCGAGTAAA
Organism: Henningerozyma blattae CBS 6284; assembly: GCF_000315915.1. Lineage (NCBI taxonomy): Eukaryota > Fungi > Ascomycota > Saccharomycetes > Saccharomycetales > Saccharomycetaceae > Henningerozyma > Henningerozyma blattae. The sequence goes on along the minus strand of NC_020191.1, from coordinate 940,631 downwards.
GATTTAGCGGAATTTAAAAACGAAATCGATAGTTTGGCTTTGAAGACTGACCTTTTTAGGTTAACCACCGAAGTAGATACAGATTTAAATGTTCTAAATGATGAAATATTTAACGTTGATATGGAAACAAATGATTCTAATATAAGTTCAAGGGGTAAAATTACTGCAATGTCAGCAACTATTATTAATGTCAACCATTGGACAAATGAATTAAGAAATTGCTTTAATTTTGATTTCCCCTTAAGTCTAAGAAAATTATTAGCAAAGGTTTATTACTATTTATCTTTAGTTCAAGGCCAAGATATAAATAGATCTGGCTTTGTTGAAATGTTTGAATTTTTAGTTGATAGAGACGACGAAGGTACAGATTTTACCATGCTATTAAAAAAGGATGGATTGATCTTAGATTATAAGGTATTAGAAGATTTCTTTAAAGACTTTTTACCATCCCCTGACTCAGATTATGATCGATATGATTTAGCTACAAAAAACGATAATGAATTATTTAAATTACTGCTAAAATTAGGTGATGCCGCAAAAGTATTTTATGATAATGATGAATCTAAAGAGATTATGTCGCATATGATGGATAACTTATTGTCTGCCGTAGCTCCTTCTACTACAAGCACAATTTTAAAAATTATCACGTTTGCAGTCCCTTTCCATTATCATTCCATCCATAAATTTACAGATTATTTCCCATTCTGTTTTAGCTTATGGTCTTCAGTAAGTCCTCATGTTATAATCGATACTCATATGTACGATTTGATGGGGGCTGTATCAATGGATGCTTATTGGAGAATTGCGAGAAAGGATTCCACTTTGAATAAACAGTCTGTCAAATTTGGAGACTTTGGTTTATTTACTGAGGAACAATGCACGTTCATGTTTAATAGACTACAAGGCCATTTGAGAACTGATGTTCAAATTCATTCTTTCACTCGTTCTATTCGTTCGTTTGTTTATTGCATAAATGGTAAAAACTCAAAACCATTTTTTGATAAACTAACTTCTCTAATTCGTTCAATAGAAACTTTTGTCCATCCATCCAATGTTGGGCCTTGGACAAAACCAATTACCCTATTTATTAATAATTTTATTAAATGTTACCATGAAAGAGCAACAAAGGAGAATTTAGAAAGAAAAAATCCAAATTGTAACACAGAATACTTTTTAACTAAAGCAGACCATACCCATCTTGCTGATTTATTTCAAGGAATTATTGATATTGGTTCACAAAGTAAGAGTAATGTTGTAGCCAGTTTTTTTATATCTACCTTATCATACATATTAAATTTACAGCCAGATAACTCCGACAATATATTCAAAAAAGTGTTATACGAATTATATGAAACCTTATCTGGTGAATATGTTAATTCGAGACACAGAGTTATATCGTCTTTGAAAACATTCACAAGAATTGCAAGATATATGACTGTAGATAAAACTTTCCGTATTCATATTACTCATATCTTATCACTTCTAACAACTAAAATTGACACAAATGATTTAGTTTTAACGAATGCAATTTTTAACTCCATAATTTCAATCGTAACATTTATTCCAATTAAGAATATGGTATCATCTGGTGAATATTTAACATTTGAGTCAAATACATTACCATTTATTCAACAACATTTCTATTCATTTATGCCGAATAAAGATGAAAATAATACACCAATATTAGATAATGAAATTTTATTGACGACTTTTAGGGCCTCTTCCTCAATTTTTAAGGATATTTTGAAGACATATATTGATAAAGTGTACTCTTTTGTTGATATTGACTTAGACCCTGCCGTAGTTAATAAAATAAATCAAACAACATTAATTATTCTAGAATCAATGGATGATGATATGTTTGATTATTTTACTAAGCAATTTTTGAAGTTATTCTGGGACAATGATGTTTTAACAACTAGTGAACCGAATTATGAACTTTTAACAGTTACATTAGGAGCATTAGTCAGAAGAAAATCTGATCTTTGCGAAGAATTAACTAAACAATTGATGTTCCATGTTAGAGATCAAATTTCATCTGGTGCAGGGCAATCAAGAAGTGCAACTGAAATTAATCAAAGAGATATTAAACTAGTTTTCTACCTATCTTCTTTAAATGATATTTTGAGACAATCCCACGAAGAAATATTGAAAATTGGCAAAGAATTGATCGAATTTATGATTTATGTGTATGACGAAATTAGTTCTCCACCTTTGGCTGTAATCACCTCTATATTAGTTCACAGCGTTATTTCTTCTTTAACTACAACAGAGATTAGAAATTTTAGATTATTTGAAGAGGACACGTCTTTGAGCGATGAAGAACTTTGGGGTGGACTTCAATTTGATATGCGTAGATTTGATGATAAATTCTTAAACTTTAACTGGCATGTCCCAGTTACTTCCGAGATTGAATTTGCAATTAGCATTTTTAAATATATTACAGATTACTGCCAAGATAAATTAGAAATATTATTATCTAATTCCAAAGAAGATACTACTTCTGGTGATGAAATTAAAAAATATATGTTAATTTTAACCCATTCTTTATCTGGCGCAAGCTTATTATTTGACCCTGATTATAATGAAAATAAATCTAAGAAAGAAAATTCTATCCTTTGCAAGGAAAAATTATTATTATTAAAAAATTTAAGAGACAAGAATTGTGCTACTGATGTACTAGATGTGGACATAGAACAGAATCTTTCTCATAAGGGCGAAAACGAATATATAGAAGCTCCCTCTCCTGAACGCGACAATGGTATTATTGAATTATATGATCATTCTGATTCTAACCTTTTGTTTGACTCTGATGATGGAATTTCTCAAATTCCATCTGGAATTAATACTCCTGTTCCTAGCATAGAAAACAATGCCAATTCTCTCTTGAGTTCAGGTATAGTATTCAGAGACTTGGATATTTATACTTGCAATTATTTCTTTGGCCTAACCAGTGATGAGAAAATTTTAAATCCGTTGTACTCCAAGGTACACCAAATTAGAACAGATGTTGGCTTGTTATTCCATAAAATATTTACATACTTGTTAAAGAATCAGGAAAATAACACTGCAGTATTTCAAATATTGTTACATGGTTTAAAAGTTTGGTTTACTGATGTCGGCCAAGAAACTGTTTTTACGGAAGATGCCTCAGCATTTATTAATGAAGATTTTTTCGAGAATATTCAATCAATTTCTCATGTTGAGGAACCATTCACAAGAACTTTATTTGCAGTAAAGACAAACTCATATCATCAAACAAGAGTTTTACTAAGATCTACTAGCAGACGACCATCTAGATTGGAAATAGGTCTTCTAAAAGATGTACTTGAAATGGCAACTTCAATATATCCTGATATTCATCGCCCCGCTCAATCAACTTTAATACACTGCATGAAGCAGTTAGTAGGATCATTTTCTGTTATTATTAAATCTATTATTGGCAAGTTAAAGCAAACTATTCAAGATAGAGATTATATGAAACTCCATGTCGTATTAATGGTTTTAATGATTAGAAAAATCAATAAAAGGTTATTGACTAATTATACCCATTTAGATGAATTATTCTATTTGTTATTAGACTGCTTTGAATTCGATGAAATGCATATTTCTTTAAATGCTGATCGAATTTTAACCGACCTAGTAACAAACTTAAAGATACCATCTGCTGTCAGTATCATTGATGATAGGCTGTTCGATACTTTTAGACCACCAGATAATTCTATCGATCTTCAGATTAAAGTTGTTCAGAAAGCTAAAACTAATAAAAGGAAAAAATATTTCCAAACTTTAGTTGAACTTCAAAATAAGCTTTTGCATATACTAACTACTGATTCGGTAAACTGGAAAATAAAACTAATTATCATTCGTTATTTTTCAAAAATTCAATCAAATTATGGTATTAAAACAGATAATAAAGTGGTAGAGTCAATGTTCAAACAAACTTATATCAGACATCCAGAAATAATTTCCCTTGTGTTGAAATCTTTCCTAAGAATATTCCAAAAAATTTTTGCCTTGGGCGATTACGACTACAACATTAGGGATATCCATGCTTCAAATACTGATATAAATTCTGTTTATGAAATTGCTACATTTGCTCCTTCTTTTCCTAAGTCATTCGAAAATGAAATGAATAATTTTGAAAGTCCTAGCTACTTTATTGATAATAAATCTTTTGTTGGATGGCTTTGTTGGGGACGTAATATCAAAGTTGTATCAGGTTCCCAACATACGTTTCAGTTTAAGACTGAAGAAATGGAAGCAATGAAAACATTTGGAAAATTATTAACTTTAGAATGGTTAAAGGAATTTATTGATGATTTGATCCAAGATAATGAAGGAAAATTTTCTTTCAGCAGTGGACATATTTCTTTTTTTGTAATCTTGATCTTTTTAATTGATCAAAACTATACTACGTTAAAACTAGAAGATTTATTCGACCTTTGTGAAACTCATTATGACAAATATGATAAAGCATCTTTGATCATGTCTGTTCAACTAGTTGCATCCTTTTTATGTGCTAGTAGGTATATGTCTCCTGGTATGCTACAAAAGCGAGAAATGTTTTTAGAATGTTTCCTACCTGAACGCTTAAGTGGCGAAATCAATCAAGATTCCTTTGATATCTGGAGAACGCTTTGCTGGTGGATCCCAACGGTTGTAGATGTTAGAAGAATACCTATTTTCTACAAATACTTTTCTCGTACGTCAAAATTTTTTGATATTTCCTCAAATGCAGCTGCAAACCAAGCATATAGGATACTTTTACTTAAAAATATGATAGGCTCTACCGAATATAGATCTCCAGATTTACAGTATTTGGTAAAAACTCTGATATTTGATCATCCTTACCATCAAGTCCGAGAAGCTGTTGCTCGTCTCTTTACAACAATTATTCAAAATTTTAGTCATTTCTCTAAGGAAAATGCTAAAAATTTGTTAACTTGTGAAAACAAAAACATTAATGGGTTAGGTACTCCAATTAAAGTTATTCCTTCAGAATTAGATGCGTTGATTAAAACTCAGTTTTACGAAATTATTGAAGAGTTACCAAATGTTCTTACTTTGAAACCACAAGACGTACTAAAAACAAGATTTTATTACTTAAGTGCCACTATGTATAGCTGGACGCTTGAAATGGCCAAGGGTCCAAATAAGGTTTTATTAATTCCATATATTGCTGGTTTTATTGCACCATTTTTAATGGAATTGGTTAAACATAAAGATTTTTGTAGCTTAGCTGGAATTGATCCAATGAAAGCTTATTTAGGCATTGCTTACATGCCTATCAGAAAAAATGATATACCTTCTATGATAAACCTGACTTGCAAGTCGAAACTCATGGTTACCTCTAACCAAATTCGAATCCAATTAGGATTTGTTCAACATTTCTTTTCTTCTCAATTACTTCAATTAAACCAAGCTGAAAAAAATGGACTATTAAAATATGTTGTAGACAATTTATATAATGCAGAATACGCCGAAGTACGTATGAAAGCTGGTGAAGTGTTATCTGATATTGTTCATAATTTGGGAAGATGTGATGCAGTATTAGAATTGATCTCTGAGTTTGATAACCTTTTGAAAGATCATAAGAAAAAGGAAAGACAAATCTTATCTAAATCAGATCCCAAAATACATGGAGCTGTGATTGGTTTAGGGGCAATTATTTCTGCATTTCCTTATATACTTCCTTTACCCGGATGGATACCAATGCAATTAAGTATTCTTTCTTTATGGGCCCGTACAAATGGTATTGCTGGAAGCACTGCTAAAAATGTGATCAGTGAGTTCAAAAAGGTTAGAACCGATACCTGGAAATTTGATCAACAGGTATTTACCCAGGATGAATTACAAGATCTAGAAGGTGTTTTATGGAGAAGTTATTATGCTTAGAGTGCATGTTTACCCAAAATGTATGTTTACATATACATCTTTATTTTTTATTTTTATTTTTTCTTTTCAAGCTCTCGTATCAAAAGATTACATATTATATATTTTTGCTACATTGACTTTTATTACATTCTTATATATTATGAATTTTTTTCTGAATTGAATTATTTGCCTGATTATATTATTTTTAATTTTTTGGTTCTTCTTTCATAAATCGAATTTTTTGATGAATTCCAGCTGAGTATCTTGGAGAGTTTTTAAACAGAGTTCTTTATCATCCTGCCTCAATAATTCTTTTAAAATTTCAACTAAATTATGAATCATTTTTAATTTTTTCACAAGTATTTGATTTTGTTCAAATTCAGTACATTGGCTTGGATTGGATGATTTTTTTTCCAAATGCAATAATGCTGCTATATTGTATGCCTCTTCAATAATTTCTGGTTCAAAAAAATTTGAGACTATCTTTATTCCAGGATTATCAACATAGTTGTATTCTTTCCCAATTGTATACTTCATTTTTAATTTATTATCTCTAGATAAATCTGCCGCCATATGCAAATGAAGGACAGAAGGTTTATTTTTTAAGATGTGGGCAATATTTTGGAAATGTGTTGACAAAAATACAGTACATTTCTTCTGCAGGAGAAATTCAGTTATTGCTAATGATATTGCGAACCCATCATATATACTTGAATTTCTTCCCAATTCATCGATAATAAGCAAAGTTTCTGGCGTAATATCATCAAGGAAATATGCCATTTCTTTCATTTCGAAGGAAAAATTAGATGAATTAACTTCAAAATTTTCATTACAAATTCTCGTGTGTAATTTCTTAAATATTGGCATCATAGCATAATCAGCTGGAATTGGTGAACCCATTTGTGACATTATTGTTAGCAATGCTATTTGTTTTAAAAGCACTGATTTCCCGCTCATGTTATAACCCGTAATGATTTGTAAAGAGGAAGTTTGTCTAATGGATGTTACATCGTTAGGGATGAAATCTTTAAGTTCACGCTCTAAGATTGGATGCCTTGAATTTTTTAAGATTATTTTATCTGATAATACAGGAATACAATAGTTGAATGTTTTTAAATTATTAGTGAAGCAAGTGAGTAAATCAAGAATTGAGATTGCCTCAGAAACCATAAATAAAGTTGAAATCTTATTAGAAATGTTACTTAAAAGTTCTTCTATCACTGTTTCACTTATTAATATTATTTCTGAAATTACTTCTTTCAATCTGGCATTTAATTTTAAAACTTTTAATGTGTTACATTCAATGCAATTTTTTTTATTCACAATGTTTAAAAATTCAGATGGCAGATTGTCATCATTCGACAGTATGGTGGTCTTTTTTATTCTAATATAATAACCACGTGTATTATCAAAAGAATGATCTAACGTTAAGGAGTAATTTTCTTCCAAATCTTCTATTTCTTGTAATATTTCGTCTGTTATCTTCTTATAGATTTGTCTTGAAATGTCTAACAAGCCATTTGCTCCAGCCCTTACAGCATAACATTTTTGATTTTGTAAATCAAGCGGAGAATGAGCCCATGTACAATCATCATTCAAAGATGAGTCAATGAGTACTCGAATTTCTTGAGTAATTTCATTATTCAATATTTTTGTTATTTCTTTCAAAATAAAAGAATTTAAGCTGTCAGCGTATCTATTTAAGACATTTTTCAAATTATCAATTGCTTGCAAATTTGTCTTTAAACAAATTAAATAATTCAATTTTTGAGTTGATTGAATTCCAATTGAATTTACAGTCAACAATTTTGAAAATAATTTGTCCAAATCATGAAACTCTTTTAACACTGCTCTAAGTTGTTCTAGAATATTTTCTCCTTCTAAATCTTGATCACATAAAGTTGCTAACTCCTTTACCGCTTCATACCTCATATTTATCAATTTTTCATTAATTAAAGGCTGTAATAAATTATTCCTGAAACATCTTTTACCCATTTTTGTACATGTTTTGTCTAAATAATTGCACACAGTTAAATTTTTAATATTTTTATTAGAACTCGATGATGTATTATTTTCGATTAATTGTAAATCTGCAATAGTTTTTGAATCAATTAGCATAGTATTTTCAATTGTTTCTAGTTTAATTCTAAAATATTTAAATTTATGGTAAATAGCGGGATTATTTTTACTTAAACAATCATTAATATATCTGATTAAGGCAGACGTTGCCATTAAGGCAAAGTGTTTATTTTTAATATCTTCGAATTTATACTCCTCTGAATTTAAGTTCAAATTAGTAGATTTTGATTCCTTAGTTAATTCCATTGTGTAGCCAGTAATATTTTGTAAACCAACTTCTGAATTATAAAGTTTCAAATTATTGATTTCAATTATTTTCACAGAATCATCAATATTAAGTTTAATTAAATTTGCTAATTTTGAAAATATTGGCTTGATTGAGTTTGCTGATAATAAAATTTCAATGGGATTAAAAATTTTTAATCTATTAATTGTTCTGATAAAAATCTGTGAATCCAAAAATTCAGATAATATCAATTCACCTGTATTATAATTTACGATAGACATTCCAATTTTATTCTCAATACTCTTTGGATTTTCATAAATGCTACAAATTATTGGATAATTTTGATTTAAAATTGTAGAAATAGCTGTGTTTCTGTTTGTATTGATTGCTTTTGATTGTTTTGAAGCCAATTTTGAGTTTCTAGTTGCTACATTATATTGCTTTTGTGTAGCAAGTCTTGAGTTTGTATTGGAAAAGATTAAAGGGTTTAATAAAGAAGAATTTATTCGTTTAGAGAAGGTGTTTCTGGTGTTGGAATTATCTACTCTCTTTTTGTTATTAATTTGATTACCCTTCAAAGTTGTTAGTTTAGCAGCTGAATTGTTCTTAACTATCTGTCTGCTAGTACATAGAGTAGTCGTTGGCGCCCTAGAGTTCTCATCTGAAGTGCCATAGTCTCTTGAAGTGTTATCAAAAATATTAGTGTCAAGTAAATTAGAAATATTGCCTTCACTCATCTTCAGCAGAATTCAATCTTTATCAGTTTAAAGATTTTTTAATGCTTCAATATTAGTGCAAATCTCATATTTTTAAAGGAGCTATCTTAATAAAGATTTACTCTAGCCGCCAAGAGCTTTTTGAGATTCTTTTACTGAAAAGTTATATAAAAAAAGTAAAGTTGAAAAAGAAAGCAAAAAAGAAGAAGAAAAAGAAAAATACCAACTTCGGCGGCTAAAATAAGGAAATCTACCTATTACGGCAATCAATACATCCGTGCATTTTGTTTACGCGTTTCAACACGAAAATCCCAAACAATCACGTGATCACATAACCAATTCTTCCGAAGAAGGAAAATGAAGTCATCTGCAACGACGGCATTCCCAAAAAGGGAATCGCGTCAACAGAGAATATGAAATATGAGGAAATCCGCTATCTCACAAATCTCGAAAACAAAACAAAACGCGACATGAAACTAACCAGAAATCTAACAAACAAAGTTACTGGCCCAAGAATCATTTACCCAGGTTCTGAATTCTGGATGGCATTAACCAAGTAGATCCTCATGATCGCCATCAACATAATATCTTTCATCAATGGGAAGGTATGTGGGTCCTATTAGATTAAACCTTAGTTTAATAGTACACGTTAGCAATTGGAATAAAAATATTCTTTGATCTGAATTCTCATTTCAGTTGCATACGGTTTTCTGCTTTTATAAATTTTTTTTTTGATTTAAATTTTTAAGATTAATATAAGCACATTCATATATATATATACCTTACTGTTTTTTGGTTGTTATATTATCTGTTTTGAATATTGGAATCAAATTAGAAGTTTACAGTCTAGAGTTTGAAGTATCAAAAAAAAAAAATTACGATCTACATCTAATTTTATATTTATAAGCATCAAAAGGAACAATACCACGAATTACATTTGAATTAAAATAATTCAATAGACTATAATAACATATAACAAAAAAAATGAGAGAAATCATCCATATTTCAACCGGTCAATGTGGTAATCAAATCGGTGCTGCCTTTTGGGAAACAATCTGTGGTGAACACGGTTTGGATTACAACGGTAACTACCATGGTACTGATGATATTCAAAAAGCTCGTCTAGGTGTTTATTTCAATGAAGCCTCTTCTGGTAAATATGTCCCAAGATCCGTCAATGTCGATTTAGAACCAGGTACTATTGATACCGTTAAGAACTCAGAACTAGGAAACTTGTTTAGACCTGACAACTATATTTTCGGCCAATCTTCAGCAGGTAATGTTTGGGCTAAAGGTCATTACACTGAAGGTGCTGAATTAGTTGATTCAGTTATGGATGTTATTAGACGTGAAGCTGAAGGGTGTGATTCTTTGCAAGGTTTCCAAATCACTCACTCTTTAGGTGGTGGTACTGGTTCTGGTATGGGTACTTTGTTGATTTCCAAAATCAGAGAAGAATACCCAGATAGAATGATGGCTACTTTCTCTGTTGTCCCCTCTCCAAAGACTTCTGATACCGTTGTTGAACCTTATAACGCTACTCTTTCTGTCCACCAATTGGTTGAATATTCTGATGAAACTTTCTGTATTGATAATGAAGCCTTGTATGATATTTGTCAAAGAACTCTAAAATTACAACAACCTTCTTACAATGATTTGAATAACTTAGTTTCCAGTGTTATGTCTGGTGTTACCACTTCTCTACGTTACCCAGGTCAACTAAATTCTGATCTAAGAAAGTTGGCTGTTAACTTAGTTCCATTCCCGCGTTTACATTTTTTCATGGTTGGCTATGCTCCACTAACTGCTATGGGTTCCCAATCATTTAGATCTTTGACTGTTCCAGAATTAACTCAACAAATGTTTGATCCTAAGAATATGATGGCTGCTTCTGATCCAAGAAAAGGTAGATATTTGACTGTTGCCGCCTTTTTCAGAGGTAAAGTTTCGGTTAAAGAAGTTGAAGATGAAATGTTAAAAGTACAAACAAGAAATTCCTCATACTTTGTTGAATGGATTCCAAATAACGTACAAACATCTGTCTGTTCAGTTCCTCCTAAGGGCTTAGATATGTCTGCCACTTTTATTGGTAACTCTACATCTATTCAAGAATTATTTAGAAGAGTTGGCAGTCAATTCTCTGTCATGTTCAAGAGAAAGGCTTTCTTACATTGGTATACTACAGAAGGTATGGATGAAATGGAATTCACAGAAGCTGAAGCTAATATGAATGATTTAGTTAGTGAATATCAACAATATCAAGAAGCTACTGTTGGTGATGAAGACTTAAATGACGAAGTGTACGATAATGAGCCAGAACCTATTCCACAACAAGATCAACAAATGGCAGAATCTTTTGAATAAGCAGATTACTTAGCATTGTATTATATTTTGATTTGATTTTTTATCCTTATTCTTTTCCTTCATTTTTATCCTCTTCCTTGCTATTACTTCTCTCCATTAAACAATCAGATTCATATTTCACACAATACTATATCTCTCATTCTAACTGTTAATACCATTCAATACCATATTATACCATACTATAGTGAATCATTACATGATCTTATAATATTGAGAATTTTATAACTAATATTTTGAATGCTCTAGTATCTACCTATTCCTATTTACTATTATTACTCGACAAGCCAAGCATGTGGATCTATATTGGTGTATTCTCTGAATATATTTATATGTAACCATATTTGAGTGTCTATTATACTACTATATATAATTTAATTTAATTCAAATTCGATACCTGAAACTTCATCCTTTATTATTGTCTTAATAATTTTTCATTACTTTAACATATTTAATTTTATACTTACACTTTTAAATTTCAGTATTACCTATCATGTAGTGTAGGATATGAGCGGACAGCAAAATACTTTTACCCGGCCTTCTAGAAGTCGTAAAGCGATTCCAAAATTAGGTATTGCCTGAAAGAAAAAATATCAATATAGGAATTCGTGAAAAATTTGATTTAAGCTTTTAATATAGACTAATTTAAAAGATGAGATAATATCCTGAATAATAGCAATATTCATATAGATAATTACGGATAGTCAATTACTATCTTATCAATAATATTCAGCTATGTTGAGGTCAACAGTAAGATCTCGTTCAGTTAACCTGAATCTTGCAGTTTCATCTAGTACTGCGTCAAGTCTAAGCTCGCGTTTTATTGGTTGTAATGACAGCTGTAAGAGGTATATTTCGTCAAAAGGTTCTAATCTCCTTGCATCTTTGGACGTGAACAATAGTTCTGTAAAATCATCATTTGAAGTGGCCCCTCAACAAAGGAAACTTAATAAGCCCCAAATAGATTTGGGTTTTTGGAAGTCTTCCAAGTTTAGCATAAATCCAAATTTTGAACCTTTTGATAGATCTTACAGGTCAATAATAAACAGCTCTTCAACAAATAGAAGTGTCATGCAATTATGGTCTTTATTAGAAGCTTGTTTGTGTTCTAACTATGTCGATCGTGCATTTCATATTTTAGAGTCACTATACGCCATTAAACCACATAGGATTAACTTTATCGATGATTACAACATGTATTTGTCATATTTAGCTGATTCTGGTAAAATAAAAAAATTATCTGACTTGAGTCTAAAAGTTACACGTGATTTAGAGAAGCATTTCCCTGATTCTACTTATAATGACAGAACGATAGCAATATTGGTCCATTTTGCATTATCTTTTTCAAAGCGTTCCGATTTTGGATCATATATCACTGATATTAATACTTTTTTTTCAATGTCCAACAATAAAAATGCTAAAAAAGCTGTGCTTAAGAATACAGATATTTTTACTTTAAATGATTATAAATTACTACGTGATTTGAACCTAGTTGAGGCTTCTGAATTACCAATAGCGATTCGAAATATATTTGATAAAAATCCATCTTATCCTTCAGAGGATACAGAAAAGACGATACCGCCCATAAAAAGTGCTAAATCAATCCCCGAAACTAATACAAACGATTTAAAAAATGACGACCCAACTTTGCAACAATTAAAAACATCTCCTTCTGAAGAGGCAATTTTAGATCCAGACGATACAGAAATATCTAAGAAATGGGATCTTAATGAAAATATTGATACAATTGAAAAAGATGCTGGAGAATTGCTGTCTGTCGACACAATTGGTATGAAAGTCATTAGACATAGTTTACAAGGATTGTCACTAACTGAAACTCAGAAACAAAAAATTGCTTCTTTTAATTTTGATAGCGAAACCTCCATCTTAGCAACAAAGCTAGAAGATAAATCCGTAGATTTCTATGAAATATATTGCTCATTGAAAACTGATGCAGAAAGAGAGAAGTTTGATGAGTTCTTAGAAAACTTTAATCAAGATAGACAAAGAGTTTTAGAAACTAGGTCTACAGAAGCTGCAAAGGAAAGATGGAAACATGATTTCATGGACGCCAAATCCAGAGGTGAAGCTCCATTCGAGAAAAAGCTAAATGTTAAATTATGGGAGTGGTATTCACAAATGTTACCATTAATTAAGAAAGAAGTGGAGCAGGCAAATGAATTATTACAAGATTCTTTAATTGATAAGCGGAAAGCCGGGGGTATATCCTCTGATTATGCTCCTTACTTAAACTTGGTTGATCCAGAGAAAATGTGTGTCATTACAATTCTTGAGCTATTGAAATTAAACTCAACTGGTGGGGTATTTGAAGGGATGAGAACAGCCAGAGCAGTCATATCGGTTGGGAAAGCAATTGAACTGGAATTTCGTTCCGAACAATTAATCCGTAATGAAATGCATACATTTAAAAATGTTTCTACTAAGCCTCATGTATTTAAAAAGTACGTATGGTCAGCAAAAAAAAGATTAAGAGATCACAATATAGAAAAATCTAAAATTGAATGGCCTCAAGCTGCTAGGGCACAAATTGGATCAATTATGATTTCAACCCTATTGCATGTGGCCAAAGTTAATGTTAGAGGTCATGACCCAAAAACTAATAAATATGTTTACGGAGAACTGCCTGCATTTTCACATAGTTATCAATACCATAATGGTGCAAAGATTGGTGTATTAAAAATCCACAAATCGTTAATCAAACAATTAAATGGTGAAAGGCTAGCTACCTCAGTCCAGCCTCAACAAATGCCAATGATTGTAAAACCTAGAAAGTGGGTTAGTTGGAATTCGGGTGGGTATCATTACTCTCAGTCCATATTAATCAGAACGAGAGATTCACCTGAACAGGTAGCTTATCTAAAAGCTGTTTCTGAGGAAAATTTGATTCCAACGATTTACTCTGGTTTAAACGTTATTGGCTTAACAGGATGGACTGTTAATAGGAAAGTATTTAATGTTTTATCCGAAGTTTGGAATACCGGTAAACAATTTTTAGATATACCGGGCATTCAAGATGATATGGTGGTTTTACCTCCTCTGCCAAGTAACGCTGAACCAGAAGAAGTTAGAGAATGGAAATTGAAAAATAAAGAAATTGCTAATAAAATTTCTTCCGATAGATCAGTTAGATGTGATTCAAACTATAAATTGGAAATCGCAAGAGCATTTTTAGGTGAGAAAATATATTTCCCACATAATTTAGATTTTAGAGGTCGTGCATACCCATTGTCACCTCATTTTAACCATTTAGGGAATGATATGAGTAGAGGTTTGCTAATTTTCTGGAAAGGCCGTAGATTAGGGCCACAAGGTTTAAAATGGTTGAAAGTTCATCTTGCAAATCTTTTTGGTTACGATAAAGCTTCTTTGGATGATCGTATTGCTTTTGCTAATCAGCATATTGAAGACTTAAAAGATTCTGCGGAACATCCTTTAGATGGTAAAGGCTGGTGGCAGTCAGCTGATAAGCCTTGGCAAGCATTAGCAACGTGTATGGAATTAAATGAAGCTTTCAAGCTAGAAAATCCTGAAGATTTTATTTCACATCAACCAGTTCATCAAGATGGTACATGCAATGGTTTACAACATTATGCTGCACTAGGTGGTGATGTGGAGGGTGCAATTCAAGTTAATCTTGTCCCAAGTCCTAAACCTCAAGATGTTTACAATCATGTTGCGAAATTGGTGGAAGCTAGATTAGATGTTGCCGCAAAAGAAGGTGACGAAACTGCCAAAATTTTACAAGGTAAAATTACCAGAAAGGTAGTTAAACAAACAGTAATGACAAACGTCTATGGTGTTACTTTTATCGGTGCTACGAGACAAATTGCTAAACAATTAACCGAAAAATTTGATGACAAACAACTAGCGTTTGAATATGGGGGCTATTTAGCAAAGCATGTTTTTGCTGCTATTAGAGAATCTTTCAAGGGTGCACATGAAATCCAAGATTGGCTAGGTGAATGTTCAAAAAGAATCTCTAGAGCAATTCGTTTAGATGTAGATTCAAAATCATTTAGAAATGGTAATAAACCAGATTTTATGTCATCAGTTATTTGGACTACTCCATTGGGCCTACCAATCGTTCAACCTTACCGTGATGAATCTAAAAAGCAAATAAAAACCAATTTACAAACAATCTTTATTGCT
This sequence comes from Henningerozyma blattae CBS 6284, assembly GCF_000315915.1. Taxonomy (NCBI): domain Eukaryota; kingdom Fungi; phylum Ascomycota; class Saccharomycetes; order Saccharomycetales; family Saccharomycetaceae; genus Henningerozyma; species Henningerozyma blattae. The sequence continues at coordinate 925,202 of NC_020191.1, read as the reverse complement.
GATCCACTTGCTGTAAATCCTGTCAATGCTCGTAGACAGAAATCAGGGTTTCCTCCCAATTTTATACATTCATTGGACGCATCCCATATGCTACTTTCTGCTACTAAATGTGGTGAGCATGGTTTAGATTTTGCATCTGTTCATGATTCATATTGGACACATGCATGTGATGTTGATAAAATGAATTACCTTTTAAGAGAAGAATTCATAAAATTGCATGAAGTTGATTTGATTGAAAGATTAAAGACTGAATTTAACCAAAGATATAAGGATTATTTACAGGTGTGCAAAATACCGAGAACTTCTCCTCTTGCACGTAAAATTGTTGAATGCCGTAAACAATTGTCCACTAAACTGGGCAGGCCTGCTACATTAGCTGATGAAATACATGAAGAGAAGATTCGTAAAGAATTATTAAATTCAATCGAGTCTGAAAAACAGGAAGCAGGAAAAAATATGGTAACAACTGTTTCAATTGCTGAAGATTACAAAGATATAGATACTTTATTGAAAGCTACAGCTTGTCATATGCCTATTCTAACCCCATTAACTCTGCCTCCAATTCCAACGAAAGGTCAATTTGACGTTCAAGAATTAAGGAAGAGTGCATATTTTTTCTCATAATACCCTTAATTGTAACGATACTTAAATTTAAGCAAAAGCTCATTGTTTCCATTTGCCCTCCTGATAATTTGCACCACATCTATTATTCATTTATAAACAATATTAGTCATAATAATTTCTGTAAATACGTAAAAACTGTAAATATAAGTGTAATTTATTCCAATAGAATGTTAATTTTATAAGTTTTTTGATGTCTTAAAATATTATACATTGATGTACATACATACTCGTATATATATTCTTAAGAGTAATAAATACACATATGAATACCTAGTAATCACTTCGAATTTTTCATGAATGTTGTTATAAAGTTTAATAAAAATTTTATGCTCTATATGATTTTACCTTGACTTTCAAAATTTTCAATCAAAGATAGTAGTGGATACATTTCTTGTCTATCAATGATACTAAATTCATTTGAAAAGCTAATAAAATGAGCAAATAATGAGTTCCAGTGAGCTTCTAGCGATAAATGTACAATCTTATCAAAGTGATGATGATATATATGTGCAAATATTCTAAAAAGTTGGACCATAATTCTCTGAACATCTTTTAAGAACTGCGGAGGAAAAGGGACATTATTATTTGTTGGAAATAAATTCTTGTCATTAACTTTATTGTTTATCCAAGTTAAAGCTAAATCGATATATTGACTAGCTGGTAATGAAACTTGCCTATTATTTGCATCTAGCCATAAGTAGTCTGTATGAGGTCCTGCATTCATTGTTGGATAAGCTTCTGGTGTTACACATTCGGCTATCACACCGTAAAATTGATTTAAGTTTGTAAAAAATTCGAAAACATTTAACGCTACCCATTCTCCTGCGTCAACATATTTGGGTAACTGAACAATGGTTTTAAAAGAACCTTTTACCAAGGCTGTCCTAACGAATGGCTCACTTAAAAACATAACTTCTTGTGATTCAGGTTTCGTTGTATTTGAATCTATCTGTGGATTTTGTATCAGCTGAGGTTGTTGTGGCTGCGGAGTAGCAGATGGATTGTATATTTGTTGATTATTTTGTAGTTGCTGTACATAATGATGTTGCTGTGTTTGCGGTTGTGCTTGCTGTTGGGGGGTTTGAGTTCGTGACAGTTGATGGCTAGGTGTTTGTACTTGAGATGTCTGTGTTTGTGAATGGGGTTGTGAATAGTGAGATGGGGAGGTTGAGCTTATTTGAGATATCCTTGTAGGCGATGTTTGTTTCTTTAATGATGATCTGGAGCTATTCCCGTATGAATTTGCATATAATTTTGCGGGTGGAGCAGCAACTGGTACTGCATGTGGAGCAGGACTCTTATTTTTCTTGTTATTTCTTCCAAAACCTCTAGGCGAAAAATAATGATTAGATACTGTTAGTTAGTAACGTGTCTTAGTGAGATAAAAAAGGAAAATTCTATTAGTTAGGCGTGACAAACATACTTGAAGTTAAAAAATGACATAGCTGGATTTATGATAATAATCAATAAAAGAACTACAAGTTTATTAGTAACACTTAAACTCAGTATTATATTCAGATCATACTTTTTTAAAGTGTCCTTTAAATTATTGATCCAGAATCAAACTTGAAATATTTCAAAATACAAGATTCTCAGTCTTATTGTTACCCGGCTTTAGTTGCATACTGAACATAGTTTTCTTGTTTAGGAAAAGTGCCAAATGCTTCAACAAGAAACGATCCCTAGTTCTAAAAAGTTTTAAGATATGGATATATATTGATTAACGTCTAATTATACAAATGAGAGAATTAATGAAATGAAGATAATAGAATATGCAGTGTTAAATTTTTTTTATAAAAAAAGAGCTTATTCTGCCTCTTCATCTTCTTCTGGTGTAACTTGATAGAAAGCTAATCTGTAACTATTTTGCTTAGTTGAAACAAATCTGATCCAGTCTCTTAATTGATTCTTCTTTAGGTACTTCTTTGTTAAATATTTTAAATACTTACCAGAGAATTTAGTAGTAGAAACAATAGAAACAATAGAACCATCTTCTTCAATCTTTATGGCATTACCCAAGTTACCAACTGTACCATCGACCTTTATATGATCGATTAGATACTTTGAGTAGGCAGCTGAGTCAAAAACACCATTTTCTACTGGAGATGAAACATCAACGGTAAAAGTCTTGGTGATCTTTTGTTTTCTTGAGACCTGCAAGGAAAAAGGTATTAGGGATTTTCAAGAATTAAAAATATTTTACAAGTTGTTAGTAAAACGATCTTAGTCCCAGATAGGGAACTACCAGTTACTCATGACCTACTGCTATTAACAATCACATCGACCAAAGGAATGTGAATTTTTAAAATACAGAATAGTTATGGGTAAAAAAAATAATAAAGAGCAATGAGAAGAATTCAGCAATGCGTCTTTTGCATATTAAATCAACGAAAAAGATACATTAAAAAATCTTAAAATGAAATCTTTAGTTTTAATATAATGATAAATGTGTTATTGGTAATAGAATGGTTCAATAGTACTGGTGAATGCAACGGAAAAGATTATCTTATAAATGATAACATACACGTGGAGCCATTTTAATCGTCTGAAATATTTGGTATTATTCGGGGAATTCTCAAATTATTGTATTTTTACTTATTCCAAATGTTTTAATATTCAAATGAAATTTTTCAGTTAACTGCAATTCATCTCTAATATTTATATATACGGAAAAAAATTTTCAGGTTGATTTCTGGGTGAAAATTTTTCCAAAAACTCCAGAAAGCGTCACAGAACTCGAGGCGTGTCATAATAAATAAATAATAAAAATAAATGCTAATTATTATTTATAATACTTAAAAATAAAAATTATTTTTATATTAGATAGGTTAATTATTTTTATATTAGATTGGCTAATTATTGTTATATTAGATTGGCTAATTATTTTAAATATTTGTTAAAGGAGTAAATATAGCACAGGAGAATTATTTTCTAAATAATAAAAAAAACATTCTATATATATGTAGTTCATTAGTATGTATGGATGGTCAAATTTTTACCATATGTTATTTAATTAATTTACAAAAAAACTTCAGTATTCAATTCAACAAAGGAGCCAGCATAAGGGACATCAAAGTTCTTCATAACTTCAGGATGTAATACACCTAAAGATCCGATTGCAATGGACTTTTCGCCTTCTTTTGATCTAAACATAACCTTGGCACCTCTACCTGGGAAGTAAGTAGTTAGTGATTCATCTTCTTCGATCCAGTAACCTCTTCCAGTTGATCCAGCACCAAAATCTGGAAGCCACTGAGTTCTGAAAGTTTGCATGACTTTTGCCAATAGACCTTGAATAATTTCGAAACCAGATGTCTTACCAGCATAAATGGCAGCCCAATGACGTTCATTGTAAGCCTTTCTCTCTAATTTTTCATTCTTAAAAACTACATCACCAGTTTCAAAAACTTTAATTGGTAAAGTGTGTTTTCTATTTTCTTTAACGGTTTTTAAAATACCGGGTAATAAAGTGGTTCTGACAACTTGATACTCCAAAGTTTTAGGGTTGGCTAATTTGACAGCATTAGTATTGTCATCTTCAACTCTTAAAAACTTGAAATTTTCATCATGAGAACATAAAGTTAATGGCATAACTTCTAACCATGAAGCTTGAGCTGATGCAGCTCTGAAAATATCAGAAATTTTATTAACTGGTAGAGGAGAAGAAATAAAGTTAGCATTAGACATCTTTTCACTCTTTGGTAGGTTATTGTAACCATAACCGACTGCAGCATCTTCCATAATATCACATGGATGCAAAATATCTGGTCTTGTGATTGGAATAGAAACATCTAACATATTTTTGTCTTCTTTAGACTGAACTGAGTGCAAAGACATCTTCTTCAAAGAAGCAGAAATTTCTTCAGCAGTTTGTTCCAAGCCTAAACATGAATTGATGTATGGAATAGACACCTGCATCTTTCTTTCAGTTAAATCTGGTAGCATACGTGATTCACCATTATGTTCTGACACAATTTCAACAGGTTCAATGGTAAAAGGATCGGCACAATAACGAGAAAACATGGAAACCAAAATGTTCAAGACAATCTCTGCCTTTGTTCTATCAGTAGCAGTAATATCGATGAAGACATTTTTGGTATCTAAGGTAATTTTGGTATGTTCAGAGTTAATTAAAGGTGGCATAGAGCAAATAACATCATTGTCATCAGTAATTAGAGGGTAAACTGGCTTACCTTCAAGGATATGAACGAAACGACCCAGATTATTCTTTTGTTCTGGTGTCTTGTAAAATTCTAACAATTCATCAGCACGAAATTCTTTAGTTTGGTTTAATGGGATAAATTTGATATCTTTTGGTGGCAAAGCACGATAGTGAAATGGGCCTTGTACTGTATCCATGTCATGGGTACCCATAGCAACCAATGTTCTATTTCTACATAAATTAGAGTGTAATTTATCTTGTAGATCTATGAAAGATGCATAAGATTCTTTGGTAAATTTAATATTTCTAAGAACAGCTGATGCACAATATGGTCTGACAAGCTCTGTTTCTTTGTCAACAATTAATTTAGTAGTTGGTTTAGATAATTTATACTTTGGAGTTTCAGATTGGCCTAAGTATTCATTTAAGGATTGCGCAATACCTTCAATACATAGCAAATCGTAACGATTGGCACCGATTTCAATCTTATACTCTGGTTCTTCACCAAGTTTCAAAGCTTCTTCGGTAGTATCTTCATCTAATTCGATACCAAACTCAAAGGATAATTCATCAAATTCATCGTTGGTGTAATTCTTACCAAGTAAATCAAACAATTGTTGTTTTTTAACAGAAACGGTAGGCATAGTTCAAGTAGATATTTTGTTTATTGGGGAACCATAAAAGACAAAAAAAAAAACACTAACGTATCTCACAGCTTACAATAAAATATACATTGATGTTTGTATGACTTTTTTTTTTTCAATATCTTTCTTTGACCAAATTATGAAGAAAAATTTCGCGATGCGTCATCGATCACGTGAACATTGGAAAAATAGCAGCTTCCAACATGTTATTTATTGTATATAGCCTACCACACTGGGATTATATAACATATCTTTACAATCTGAATTGCATAAATTAACCAATAAATAAATAAATGAACTAAAGTAATATACAGAGATAAGTACTACATACTCCCTTCAAAATAATAGCGAATGATTTTAGATAACTTCCATATCGCTTAAGACGTTATCTTCTTCGATTTGGCTTTTTTGGAGAGCATACCTTGATACAACTCTTCTTAAAATGTCTAACTGAATTGGTTTTTCCATAATATCATTAAATACATGGCATGTTTCTGCTTCTTGTGTGTAATTTGTTGCAGCAATAATAGGTGTCAATGAATTGATACCGTTTGTTTGCTTGATTAATTTTACAATATCTACAGCATCTATCTTCGGTAGTTTCAAAGCCGTTATAATAAGATCAAATTTAATAACACCGTTTGCTCTGCTTACTAGCTCATCGCCAGCACCGACACTGACTACAGTACAACCTAAACTTTCTAAGTCTCTTGTTGCTTTATATCTATGTATAGGAATTGGTTCACATAATAATACATCTAGATGATATCCTATACCACTTCCGTTTGAGCTTTTTCTTGCACTTCTTCGTCTGTATCGAAATGAGTTAACTTTTGATATTGCATACAGTTTATCAGCATCGTCTGTAAAAGCATCACTGCCAACAGTTCTTTGTGAGGAGCTTTTGGACAGCATTCTAGATTTGTTTACAAATGGAGAGTAATCTGAATTGCTGCTGCTATTATTTAAAAACGTATTGTTAGGAGTTGAATTTCCAGTTCCTAGGAATACTGAAGAGTTTGTCGCATTGATGGTTGGAGATAATGGAGATTTAAATTTTGGTATTGATGGGGAATCAGAACCGATATCATTGAATTGCATAATATTTGCCGTGGTGGGGCTGTGAATTCCACTTTTCGTGTTTATTAAACTGCCTCTCCTAGATGATGGTGCAGTGTCAGTATTAAGTCTCGTTTCTGATGAATTTGAATAAATGGATGACACCTCAGATTTGAGTGAAGATTTTTGGGCTGAGGAAAGATCAGAACTGAAGTGTTGGTTTGTCTTGATTTTCAGTCCTGATATATCTGAAGATGTCGAAGGTAATGAAACCGATGATAGTTTTTTATTTAAGTTATGTTCACCAAGATGTTCACTTTTCAATCTATTGATGGCATCTTTGTTAGCTTTATCTAATGCAGACAAATTTCTAAAGTTGAAAGACCCAAACTCTGTCTGAAGTTCTCCTAATTTTTTGGTACTTCTCCGCTCTCTCATATGCGGTGGTATTGCTGATGGTGCATTTTTAAACAAAGTAGGAGAAATGTTATCATCATTTTTTTGACTAACAGATTCCAGCACAGAAGAAATACTCAGTTTATGCAGAGGACTAGAAAGATCAGCACCGTGCTGTTTAACAGAATTAAATCCAAGTGAGTTCTTAGTATGGTCATCATGCGTTGGAGACGTAGCAGAATTCAAATCTGCAGCAGGGAAAAGCTCGGGTATATCATCGTCCTCATCTGAATCATCATCTCCACCCAAGTCTTCCAGTATTGCACCTCTTGATTCAAAGTAATCGGTATCTTCAGGATTATCAACTGTTGGAACGAATGATGGTGTTTCTTCATAAACTTTCTCCCAATTAATACCTTTGAAATACGGATGGTTTTTAATTTCAGTTGCTCCATTAGAACCAAGTCTTTTCAAGGGATCTCTTTCTAAAAATTTTAAGATTAGATCTTTTGCTTCTGGTGTTACAAATTCTGCCTCTTCTTCAGAGGTTGAAAACTCTGGCCACTGAATCGATCCGCTTAAAATCTTTTGAAATACTATTTCTGGTGTCTTTCCATGAAATGGTGGATATCCTAATAAAAATTCGAATAAAATACAGCCAACAGCCCACCAATCACATTGATTATCTTCACCAGTACCTTCAATTGTTTCAGGAGCAAGATAATCGGGAGTACCAAAAAATTTTTTATCTTGTTTGGTGCTTTCTGGGTGGAATAAGGCTAAATCCATTGAAGCATTTGAATCAACAGCTTCTGAAATGTTTGAATTAGTTCTTGTATGAGGTGGAATATTAAATACTTGTTGCTGTAAGGGTACTGAGGATTGTGGGGGTGGAGTACTTGATCTAGAAATATCCAAGAATGAAAAAGACGTTTGGGAGTCTGTTCTTTTCATCATAGAACTCCAATCTCTATTTGAATGAGTGCTTGAGATGGAATCTGTTCTCTCCCTTTCTCGCATCAACCCGTCAATAATTAATCGAGTGTTACTAAGATGTTCAGTACTTTCCTTTAATGAATTAGCTCTCATTGTATGAGAGTTTGTAGTACTACTATTACTCGTTCTTGAATCAGACCCTGGTGTATGTACGTTTTCAGGTACAGTATCATGGTTAGGAAATTGCATAGTTGGCAACGTAGTTGGTGTACTTGTTGTAGACGAAATACTTAAAGTTTTCCGTGATGGAGCTCTTTGATGACGACGAACCAACCCTGCTCTTGACAGACCAAAATCGGTTAATTTTACATGCCCTGCATTATCAATTAACAGATTTTCTGGTTTTAAATCATGATGAATAATATTGTTTTTATGCATATCCTCCACACCAATGATTACCTCTGATAAATATTGCTTGGCCCACTTATCAGGTAAGCAGCCCATCATTTTTATTAGAGTAGCTAAATCACCCCCAGGTAGGTACTCCATTACTAAGAATAAATTGTCTTTATTTTGAAAAGTAGCAAAAAGTCTTGCAACATAAGGTTTATTACTTTGGACCATCATAATTGCACGTTCTGATTTTACATTCGTTATTTGATTTTTAGCAATCATATCATTCTTCTTTAAAACTTTTATGGCAACATGATCACCAGTTAATTTTTTCCTTGCCAAAAAGACACTACCATAAGCACCTTTACTAATTGGTTTTATAATATCATAATCTCTAATACTTTGTTTTGGTGGTTTGATATGGTTAGTGGCTAATAGTAATGGTGATAGTGGTTGTTTCGGGGAATTAAGGAAAAATTGATTACTGTTTGTTCTGTCTTCTGGAGTCATTAGATATTCTTTAGTTGAACTAGGAAATGGTGAGACCACAGGTGATCTATCTACACTAACTTTAGAACTACTAGAGCGGGTTGTTAATGGATTTGGCATTTGTCCTGGAACAATTGAAGTAAACAATGGCGAACCTCTTCTAGGAGTAAGCATAATACTTGTTTTCAATTTAGGAACGTTTAATGCAGAAGAACTTCTCTTCATGGACACTGATCCTGATATGGGAGTATTAAATGCAGAAGGAGTAGAGAGTGAAATTGGATTTGGTGGGTATGTTACTGGAGTGGATGTTGTAGTGCTTGTTAAAGAAGATTTAGTATTATTTAAGAATTTACTCACTACATTCGAATGTTGACCTGATAAATTAAATTGTTGATTTGAGTTATTACAGGAGTTACTATTATTCCCTTTATTGATATTATGAGTAGAATCATTGATGAAGTCCATCTGTTGTTTTGGTGTAACAGATCCTGATCTAGATAGCGCCTGCCATAATGTATCTTGGCTATTGGCATTTTCATGATTATATTGTACATCTATATTGGAATTAATATTATTATCGTTATTGTTATCGTTATCATTGTCATTATTGTTTTTGTTGTTTAACTTATTATTTTTGGAATTATTATTATTTTTATTATTAATAGATTTCGAATTAAATTGTTTTTCATTATCCGTTGAAGAAGCTATTGATTTTGTACTCTTGTTTGATAAAGTTCTATGCGTTTTTGACTTGTTATTTGGAATTGCATCATCTTGTAAATATGCACGGGAAAAAATTTCATGTTGTAAACGCTTTGGTTGAGGATAATATAACGTAGAAGAAATATTTGATGAATTAAGAAATTCATGATCTTCATCATCTGTCATGTAATTATATTCATTATTTATATTTGAATTAGAATGAGAACTGTCATCAATAATAGTGCGATCAGCATCGATAATATTGAAGTTTACATTTTGGGAATTATGTATAATTGAATTAAAGGATTGTGTTGAATTTGAGTTATTAATTGTTACCACGCTTTGTTGCCTATTTTTATTAAGTTGTTCTCGAATTAATTGAATAACATGCATATTAATTTGATTTTTCAATTTTAAGGAGTAAATCATAGAGTTATCTAATCTTAAGATTGCATCAATTTTATCTCTTGCCAAATTCAAAGTATCTTGAGCTAGAGTTCTAACGTTTGGATCTTGTAACTCATTTAATTTACAAATTTTCCCTTCTAGAATAGAATAAAAAGTATTTTCATTGTTAGTATTATTATCATTGTCATTAGGACAACATTTTTCATTTAAAATATTTTTCCAATTTTGAATTTCATCAATATAAGTCTTTGTATTTTCAGTAAACCCATTTGAACAAAATGGATTTTCTAATGTTTCCGAATTAATATTTGAATCTGATATAGTATTTGAATGGAAAGGTTCTTCAAGAGTTGTATTAATGTTATTTAAATTTTTATTAGTTCTTTTATCATTTGGAATAGCTTGAGGAGAAAGTGATTCAGAATGTGGAATAAAATTTGAAATAGTCGGTAGATTTAAAGTTGAGCGAGTTGGTAAAAGTACATTACCATGGTTGAGTAATTTAGTCTCAATAGTGTTATTATCATTACTATTAGTGTTATGCTTTCTTGAATCATATTTTGAATTTTCCTTTTGTTTTTTATGAACTTGTTGATATGGAGATGGAGAATTTGATTCTGAAGATTGATAAGATCTCAAATGGGGTCTAGATACTGGAATTTTTGAGTTATCTTCTCTTGATAAATCTTGAACTTGATTTGAAGTTGTCTCTAGGGCTCCCTTTTTAGCATTTAGTATTGAATTTGATAATTGCTTTCGAAGTAAATTAGTTGTTGAATTAGAATTAGAATTAGAATTGGAATGTGGATTGGAATTTGGATTAGAAAAATATTGTTGTAATTGAATAGGTGATGGAGCAAACATATTTTCAATTTCAATACGTCGACTATCAGTTAAATTTAAATCTATTGCAAATTGGCATAATTTCATCAAAAGAGTACGGAATCTTTCCGGGATATTTAAAGGATGTGGATCTAATTTTATACCTTTATATTCATGTAAATTCTCTACGTTTTCTAATAAAGAATACTGTTCTATTAAATTATCGTGTAATAATTGTAACCTTGATTGAATTTTATGTTCACAAATACAAAGTTGAGAATGAGTTTCCAACCACCAATCTGGAACAAACAATTCACAAACTCGACACAATTCCATATTTGGATCTGGGAGTTGAGATTCATCCACTATACCAAGAGTCTCTAACTTATTTAAATATTCAGCAAAAATGGTTGCACCAAACCCTAAATTTTTAATGAAATCTTGTGGTAAAATATTTGTGAGATCACCATTGTTATACCATTCTTGGAAGTAAGGTTTGACGATCCACATGGAATATGGTTTTGAATCTTTATCGTTATTATTCAATAGAATCCCACAAGCTTCTAAAGTGGTTATATTATCTTGTTGAACAGTTGAAGAGAGAGCTATAGACGATTTTCTAAAAGTTGATTCATTACATTCATAATCAATTGGATTTTCATTTATATTTTCATGAATCTTTTTATCATCTTTTGCCACGTTGAAAGTCACAGTATAACAAGCATTTTTATTTGTTAGCATCATTCTCATTACAGTTTGGAATACCATTAAATCTTGATGATTATCAGAAATTATGACATTTGAGATATTTTTGGGTGATTGTTTGGAAATCAAACTATACCATAATTTTGAGATATATCTAATTGAACCATCCAATTCCAATTCTAAAAGAATACAAGGGTTTTTATCAGTTGCAATCCTTAAATAATTATCATAATCTGAAGAGATATTGGAAGATGAAGAATTTGTTGAAGAATTTGAATCTGATCTTTTAAGGTTGGAGTTGGAATTGGAATTTTTAGAAGTGGTTGAATCGGAATCAGTTGGTGATGAAGCTGTAACTAACATTATTGAGTTTGGGTATATATAAGATTTAATTATTGTTGTGATATTATTATTCTTTAATTGCTCGTTTTAATTTGAGATCATAGTAAACTACGAATTATGGAAGGTTAAAAAAGAAGAAGGGAAAAAAAAATAAAGCAAACAGATCAAAAAGGGATTAGTAATTAAAAGAGAAGAAACCTCTACAGTTTAGTTAAGATATTTTATATTATTTTTTTATATCAAATAAAAAAAAGAAGAAGAAACAGTGTATATGTAAGAGTCGGGGTGTGTATGAGGGCGTTTGTGTGTTCTTGTATATGTGTGTGTGTGTGTGTGTGTATGTGTGAATATGTATGTATATGCGTAACTGTGACTACGCAAATTTGTATATGCAAATGTGTAATGAAATAAGTGGCATTAAGATATATGTTTATGGAAGTAGTTGACGATCCTTTTTTTTTCATTCTTATTTCTGGGTAATTCAAGTTTCCATGATTCAAGTTCGGACCGATTGCGAGAGTGAGAGTGGATGAGAAGGAAGGAGGGTGGTAGCGCCGTACAATGGGAGAACGTCACGAGATTTGAAGATGTGAAGAAGTGAAGAAAAATTGGAAGATCTTGGATGGAAGTTGCAAATATAGTTATATTGTCGTAGTTCCTTCGAAACGTGGTATGAGGAAAACAGGACGACGATCCAGGAAGTAGGATGCAAAGCAAAGAGGCAAGATGAAAATCAATGAGAAAAGGAAATGAAAAGGAAGAAAGCAAGGAAGGAAGAAAGCAAGGAAGGAAGAAAGCAAGAAAGCAAAAAGGGAAGAAAGCAAGAAAGGAAGAAAGCAAGAAAGCAAGAAAGGAAGAAAGCAAGAAAGCAAAAAAGGAAGAAAGCAAGAAAAAAGCATTCTTTAAACGTAACATGAATGTATGCATTCTTAAACCACACGCTGTCAAGATTGCAACGGGCAACGCACAAAGAAGTAAACGATTAATCAATTGATATACTTGTATGCGTGTTTAAAATAAGTAGCAGTAAATAAATGAAAAACCAATATAGATGAGATTTCCTAAAAAACTGGGTGTCGGAATAAGAATAGGCAAATATCAATTAAAGAAAAATTCCGAAACGCGAAGTTTCAATTTTGAAAATTTACCAAAGAAATAGAAGGATAAAAAAAAAAGAGAGAGGATTTAAAGTATAGAATGTGTTTGCATGTGGATGGCATATCAAAAAGTACCAACTCAACGAATTAAGTATGAGCCAAGGCATAAGCAAAAGCATAACTGGGATAAGCAAAAGGATTAGACAACCTTTAGTATGGGTTGATTGTGAAATGACAGGGTTGGATCATTTGAAAGACCGAATCATGGAGATTTGTTGTGTAATTACAGATGGATGTAGTTTGAAACCTCTTGCTATCCATGAGACTACACTAAAGATGAGCACCAAAGAGATTGATGGGATGGGTGAGTGGTGTTTAAGACAGCACGGTGCCAGCGGGCTTACCCATCGGTGTCTTGAGTCTACTATTACATTGGAACAAGGTCAGAGAGAATTGACCGAATTTATTCGGAGATGGATTCCTCAAAAAAAGATGGGTGTATTGAGTGGGAACTCAGTGCATATGGACCGGTTATTCTTATTGAGAGAATATCCTGCGTTCATAAACCATTTACATTATAGGATAGTGGACGTGAGTTCGATCTTTGAAGTATGTCGCCGCAGTAATCCGAAATTGCTAAGTCAAATGCCTGAGAAAGTTAAGGCACATACAGCCAGATCGGATATTTTGGAGAGTATTTTACAATTGCAATGGTTTGAAAAGGCATATTTGCAAGTGGATCCAGAGTTTCAAAAAGAACAGGAGCAAGTGAATATTAGAGACGAACTGGAAAAAGTTTATCAAGAGGCAACTTTGATTAATCCGTTCACCAGGAGCTCGATTGCAAAAACCGAAGAGGCATGAAATGTCTTACCACTCTATGTGTATTACGTCTTTTGTATGATTGTATATTGTTGTACGTTTTTTTTTTTTTTTCTATTAAAATGTAATAATAGATAGCACAAAAGCAAAATAGTAATAACCCCGTATGTAAGTGTAGGTAGATAAGGATAGATCTAACGACATACGCCGTGGCCCTTGACCTGAAACGGATATTGGGCCGATAGATTATTTCAGCTAATGGCAATGGCAATGGCAAATTTGCCATTGAATTTACAATAGCCATTACGTCTGATCGGTTGCACAGACAAAAGACGCACAACGCACACAGGCACACAGGCACACCTTTGATAATCCACGGCGTATTCTGTGCAACATTCCCCGGCCAGATATTTCCGCTTCGGGGGTGGGGTTCCTTAGTGTCCGTCCTACCCGAGATCTCCGCGATGCCGTTTCCAGCAATTCAATTTGCAAATGTCCTAGGACATTGTCCGGGGGGTAAGGACATTTCCCACTCTGAGACTCGCAGTCATTGAACAATCGCATAGCTCCATGCAAGGAGCCCTTTTTGTCTTATCAGCTGGCCACAGAAAACACCCCACACACAAAGAAAAAAAGAAGAAATAAAGGAAAGCAAGGACGTGCGGCTGGCCAGCCAAGAATAGTGGGACGAAAGCAATAAACGAAAAGCGAAAAGCAGAAGCAGAAGCAGAAGCAAGAGCAGGAGCAAGAGCAAGAGCAAGAGCAAGAAAAAGCAAAAAAAACCCCTACAGAAAAAAGAAAAGGCTTATGCTGTCATCGTGCAAGTCCCAATCGGGTATTCAATCGGGGGTCCTGCGCCAATCAATCGGGCCCTCGGCATTCCCGGGCTCCTGCGATCTAGCCCGATCGGGTTTCAGATTGCTTTTCGATCTCGCGATCTCACGATAGATCGCACGCGATCGGATCCGTGCTGCGGCCGCGTCTCAGGGCGCGTCGGCTTTACGCGTCCCGTTCGGGCCGGCCTTTTTCTGCCTGCGGCTACGACTTACGACGACTGCCGTGCCCTGTTTTCTGTGCGGTTGTGCTGACTGCAACTGGTTCTCTGCAGCCCTGCCATTTCTCGTCCACTGCGTTCTCTGACGTTCGGCTCTCCCCACGTCGTCATACTCCCTTCTACGGTGCTTTCTGGGAGTCCTTGTTCGGTTCACAGAACGTTAAGGAGAACCGCCCTACTAAACTCTCTCACTTCTTTTCTCTCTTCTCTATATCGTTTGGGTTTACTTCTTTTTTTAACTCTTGCTTTCACTATATACTTTTGCGATTACTTTGCGTTTACTTTTGCGTTTACTTTTGCGTTTACTTTTGCGTTTACTCTTCGATTTGCTTTTGGATTTGGTATAGGATATCCCACTCGGCCCTGTTCTTGAGGATCATGACAACCAGCTCCTTCCATTGACCGTACAAACGCTCTTACAACCGCTCTTACAACCGCTCTTACAATACAAAACAAACACGCCCACATATATAAGTCATTTTGCAGCATGGACAACCGGCCTGCGTGGCAGGGCACAATACTTACAATACAAACCATATATATACGTCGCCTGCCAACCCTGCCTCGCCCTCTTTCCAACATCTTCCTCTTTCTTTCCTTGCCACATCATTGTCTTACCTCTTGTTATCATCCATCTTACTTTTTTTTCTGTCCTCCCACTCTCTATAGCTTTGCATATTATATATCCAGCGTCACGTTCCTTGGCTGTTACCCAAACCCCGGCACACTTTCTCGTTACGCTTTCTCGTTACGCTTCTATTTCTGAAACATTTTCTGTTTTTTCCTTGGCCCATTCATCTTTGAAACATTTTTTTACATAAGGCCCCTGGTACCTCCCACAAATAGAAATCAGAAAGAATAATAACATATATTATAGGATACAGCATACAAAAGAAAAAGAAACGCCCACACTCAAGCCCACACTCAAGCCAAAGCCCACTACTTTTTCTGTCTGCCGCGTGTCCCAAAGCAGCACCACTCCGCTGCCCATTCTGTCCGCTGCCCTCGCTTCCGCCGTGCCTTGAAATCTCCTCCCAGATCCGCTCAGATCTCCTCTCAGATTCTCTCTCTGCCTTTTTCTGGTTCTTCTGCTTCTGCGTTTGCTTCCTATTCAGGACCCTTCCGCCTTTTTTAACCGCTGCTTATTTTTCTCTCTCCCCTAATTGCCTTCCGTCCGTTGTTTTTCGCGACAATTCCCTATTTAAGTTAACGTTTACAATCATCTTATCCTATTGTTTGGAAAAAAAATAAAAAAAATAAAAAAAGAATCAAATATCGATAAACATAATTAGACTCACTCTCTAATTATTATTCTCAAGAAATAATCCCGTTAAATCTCTCTGGATTAAGACACTCTCCATTACCAATTAGAGAAATTCAATCACCATATCCGGTTCCTAAAATAGATTTTGATTTTGATTTTGATTTTTTTTCTTTATTGTATTTTATTCTATTCTTCTAAACTCCCTCATCAATCTTTCTATCTCATCATATTTGCAATTATTTTCGTTGTATCTAATTTTGTTGGTTGTAGGTTTTTCTTTTCCATTTTTTGTCCTCCCATTTCCCAAATCTTCCTACATCTGACACATACTGCCTCTCTAAACACACTTGCACTAATAGCACACACGCACACACGCACGCACGCACGCACATATATATATACACACGCATACTACTTTTGTTGTTTTTTTTCCTCAAACGTTTTAACGCCATCAATATCAGCACCACCTCCGCCTCCTCCACCACTGCCGCCGCAGCCGTCTCCTCATTGATTACACTTCAAACTACTCAATATGAAATCAAACTCCTCCATTACAATCCCATCTGATTTTAAATCAACAATGCCTCCGCGTAAGAGAGCAAAGACTAAAGAAGAGAAAGAACAACGAAGAATAGAACGAATCTTGAGAAATAGAAAAGCTGCTCATCTTTCAAGAGAGAAAAAAAGATTGCATGTTCAATATTTGGAAACTCGTTGTAATATCATGGAGAAATTATTGGACCAATTCCCTGATTTAGATCAAACGTTCCAAAATAATTTGTATGCACAAAACTTGTTATACGAATATAGATCCTTGAATGAAGCGGATTTCGTCCCCTCTGTAGAGTCCCTCAATACTACTCAAATTCAACAACCAACCACTGCACAGGAATTGGATGATGATTATTCAGTAGATGATAATATCCAAATCAAACAAGAAGAGCCATCTAATCAAGATATACAAACTCCAACAACAAACTCCACCCCATTAACTCCAGCTACTTTGAAATCTAGCAAAGATAAATCGTTAAATTTCACTCCAACCACTTTACAAAGACCAATCTTACAATCTCAAAAGATTGAACAACATATTCCTCAAAACCTCCCTCAAATTCATTCTCAAGCTCATCCACCTCCACCTCCACCACTACCACTGCATTCAAGCTCAAATGACCCTTTGGATTCAATGGACCCTTTGGAGAATATCAGTATTCCCATTGGGTTCCAACACCAACATCAACAAAGCATAATCAAATTAGAAAATCAAGAACAAGATGGCAGAATTCACAATTCGATTCAATCGATAAATCATACAAAACATTTAAGCATGATGATTCATTTGAATAGTAATCAATCGTTACCTGATTTAACTTTCAATCCATCTTCAATGTATGATAATGAAATAATAAACCATACTAATAGCAGAGGAACACCAACACCCACCATTTCTCCAACAAATTCCACTTTTTCTAACAACAACAATAATGTCGTTTATTATCAGCAATGTAATCAAATCATTAATGATCAACAACACTTGTATCTTTCTTCTAATACTGATTCTCCAACTTTAAAAGAAATTTCTGATTTATACGATCCTTCTGCTCCAAGGTTATGGAGTTTACAAATGTCTGACAATAATAATACAAATGTAAGTGAGTCCTCTCAATTGATGAATCAAGTTCCACCATCATCAATTCCTCCTTCTACCAACGGAGATTATAATAATATCAATTCCATTTCAGATTCAAGTAATATCTCTTCTCCATCTTCCATTTTAAGTAAAGCTTTTTTGAAACCAAACTCTACTAACGAAACTGCTTCTAAATTTGTAAAACAACAAAACCCATGGGTTTTAACAGATGATATAGACATGGCTTTGACTTCAAACAATGTTTATTTCGATGATTGGCGTAACAGTAATTCAAAAGTTACCGCTTCATAATTGCATTGTAATTGAGAGTATTCATTGGCTTAACATATTTTACCACCTCTGTGTTGAGAACTTTGACCACTCCTTTACAAAAATTACGTCCACTATTCATGCCTATTTGTTTTTGAATTATTTTTTTTCGCCTCCAATATATTCTACAACCTATAATGATCTAACTTCTCCACCAAGTTAGACTCATTTTTTATTTTCCACCAACCCCTACCTCCATCTAAAATTTTAATATTTTAAATTATTTTTTTTGAATGCCCCTTTGATTTCGATATTTACCACTATTTTTAAAAAAAAAAGAAATTTCAAGAATTTTTTTTTCTCACTTTTATGAGATTACCTCTGATCTGATCTTTAGACTACCAACCTATTGATCTCATCAGAATTAATACTTCGTACGTACGCACTTTTATGCAATTACATTCTACCACACACAAGCACACAAGCATGCGCAAGCATACAATTTTGTATATCTAATCGTTTTGTATTTTCGTTCCACCAATATTAAATATATAACATTTGGTTACAAAGAATTATGAATAAATAAATAATATCTTAATCACCACAATAAGTCACTATTTATTTACAACCCCCTCATTCTCTATCTATCTCTCTCTCTCTCTCTCTCTCTCATTGTATTGCTTATTTAAAAGAAAAAGAATATAAAACTAAACACTACCCATAGAAAAAGAGATACGGACTACCGGATTCATTATATTTTCAAAACAATTACCACCAAAGATTTTGAATTCTATTGTAATTTTACGTTTGTTTGTTGGTTTTATTTTATCTATTGTACTAGAGAGTGGTGTTAGCATCCCTCACCTTTCTGCATTATTACTCATCTTTTGCACGATTTTTCGTTTTTTTTTATTATTTACTTTGGCTTAATTTTTTTATTATATACATTTTGTTATGTTTATTATGTGATTTTTTTTTTTTGACACAACTTCTCTTGCCCAAACTTGGGTTTCTGTAATATTTTCACCTTATTTAATTAAATCTCGATTGTTGTGCTTTACTTTTTTTTCTTGCTTTCTTTGATAATGGACCAATGGAAAGTTTAAATTTGGCCGTCATGACAGGTTCTAAAAATGGAAACTCCGAAATCATAGTTACTCAAACAGTTCGACTCTTCCTATTTTCAATTAGTTAATATAAACGTAATGCTTACTACAAAAATCCCATTTCGGTAATAGTCGGGATTATTGTTTTATAAAATGATACGATTTACAAACTTTACAACCAAAGACAATAGTAAAATAAAAAAGATAATAATGGATCATGGACTAATGGAACTATGGTTAAATAAAATTAAAGGCTATATAAAAAAGTGTGATTAATCAATGTAAGAATCTTAAATATAAAGAGGGTATATACATTATATTTGCAAAAGATTTTAATTAAATTAACTTAAACAGTCCCCCTCACTCCCCATCCCTTTCTCAAGAAAATGATAAAGAAATTATTATTAACTCCCGGTCCTATTGAATTAACTCCAGCAGTTAGACAAAGTTTAGTAGCTAATTCTATTGGTCATTTATCACCAACTTTCACCACTACTTTCCAAAATGCCTTGAATAATACAAAAAGATTATTCAAAACAACTAACGGTCAACCAATTATTATCTCTGGTTCAGGTACATTAGGTTGGGATCTTTTCGGCTCCAATGTCGTTAATAGAAATGACTCGATCTTATTGATTTCTACAGGGTTTTTCTCTGATTCATTTGCCTCATGTTTAACAGGTTATGGTGCTAAAGTAGATAAATTAGATGCAATCCCAGGTCATATCGTACCATTAAAAACCATCCAAGAAAAATTACAAAAAAATAATTATAAAGCAGTGGTAATGACACAAGTAGATACATCAACAGCAGTATTAAATGATGTTCAAGGGATTTCTCAATTGGTCAAAGAATTTTCTCCAAATTCATTCGTGGTTGTCGATGGTGTTTGTTCCATTGGATGTGAA
The DNA here is from genome assembly GCF_000315915.1 of Henningerozyma blattae CBS 6284. NCBI lineage: Eukaryota > Fungi > Ascomycota > Saccharomycetes > Saccharomycetales > Saccharomycetaceae > Henningerozyma > Henningerozyma blattae. The sequence continues at coordinate 905,366 of NC_020191.1, read as the reverse complement.
GTCTTTGAATTTGATAATTGGAATATTGATTATTGTTTAACTGCTTCACAAAAGGCTATTGGTGCGCCACCGGGGTTATCGATCTCCATGGTTAGTCCAAGATTATTAAAGTACGTAATGAATGAAAGAGATACTACTGATCAAGTCACCTCGTTTTATCTTTCATTTAAGAAATGGTTACCAATAATGGAATCGTGTATCCAGGGGAAACCTTCATATTTCGCTACCCCACCTGTACAATTAATCCTATCCCTAGATGTTGCATTAAAGGAATTATTAGATGCCACTCCAAGAGGCTTGGATGAAAGAATCGAAAAAAGTTCTAAAACTAGTGACTGGTTCAAACAACAATTGACGAAAGAATTGGGATTAAAAATGATCCCACAAGATCCACAATATACCGCTCATGGTTTAACCACGATCTATGTAGAAAATCCTGCTGATTTAATTAAATTTTTGGCAGATAATGGTGTTTTCATAGCAGGTCCAATGTTGAAATCAATACCTCCATATGCAAGAGTCGGCCACATGGGAGTTTCAGCTTGGGACAATGATAATAACCAACATATTACAAGATGTTATGAACTGCTCAGAGAGTATTGTACAACAAAGTCTAAAGTATAACTATTCTAAAGCATAACTACTCTGAGGCATAGCTATCTCGCTTAATTTCTGTCATTTAACTCCTCTTAACTCCTTTCTATTTTTTAACTTCTAACTCTTCCTAAACTATTAATACATCTTACCTGCCTATACTACATCTCATCTATATATCATTAATCAACACCATATCACGTGTGATCGCACCAGAGTCAGCTGGTGCCTGACTCCTACCGGTCACGTTTCTGTCCCTCTTTTTACGTCCCGTCACAAATTTTCACCTTTCTTGAATTTCCGTCCATCCTTTACTGTTGACTCCTGCCCCGAGTACATTGCGGACACTCCATTAGGAACCAATTTTTTCAACGTACTAATTTGTTAATTGCCAATTTTCCACAGTATGAATAATGTGTGTGATAAGAATTGTCACCAGGACCTTAATTTTTAATTTTTAATTTTTAATTTTCTATTTTTTTTTTTTTTTCTAGCTTTTCAATTTAGTAATCTTTTGCTACTAGTCCGTACCCTCAATCCAAATACAGAAGTCAGCTTGCTCTAATTTAGTTTATGCCTTAATCTTGTGGATCTGATGCCTAGGATGTACTTACAACTCATATATATATAGGAAGCTGCTTGTACCGCTAGTTGCTATTTTCTCGATTGTGATCCCTTCACTTTCCCTTAAAAATTTTTATCCTCTTCTTTCTTTATCCATCTCTATATCTTCATTATCAAGGATAACCAAACTTCAATAGTTCAAACAAGCTCGCCATCATCATCACCATGCCTTACTCTTTAACCAATTCTCAAGAACATCTTTTAACTGCTCATTTGAGTGAAACCGATCCAGAATTAAATGCCATGATCAAAGATGAAATCAATAGACAACAGCACTCCATTGATTTAATTGCGTCTGAAAACTGTACTTCTACTTCAGTCTTTGATGCTCTTGGAACTCCTTTATCTAACAAGTATTCTGAAGGTTATCCAGGTGCTCGTTATTACGGTGGTAATGAACACATTGATCGTATCGAAACTTTATGTCAAGAAAGAGCTTTGAAGGCCTTCCATGTTACTCCAGACAAATGGGGGGTTAATGTCCAATGTTTATCTGGTTCACCAGCCAACTTGGAAGTTTACCAAGCTATTATGAAGCCACATGATAGATTGATGGGTCTTTACTTGCCAGATGGTGGTCACTTGTCTCACGGTTACGCCACTGAAAATAGAAAGATCTCTGCCGTCTCCACTTATTTCGAATCTTTCCCATACAGAGTCGACCAAAAGACTGGTTTAATCGATTATGATACTTTGGAACAAAATGCTATTTTATATAGACCAAAAGTTTTAGTGGCAGGTACTTCCGCTTACTGTCGTTTGATCGATTACAAGAGAATGAGAGAAATTGCTGATAAATGTGGTGCTTATTTGATGGTCGATATGGCTCATATCTCCGGTTTAATTGCTGCTGGTGTTATCCCATCTCCATTCGAATATGCTGATATCGTCACTACCACAACTCACAAGTCTTTAAGAGGTCCAAGAGGCGCCATGATCTTCTTTAGACGTGGTGTTAGAGGTGTAAACAAGAAAACTGGTAAAGAAATCTTATATGATTTAGAAAATCCTATTAATTTCTCTGTTTTCCCTGGTCATCAAGGTGGTCCGCATAATCATACTATTGCTGCTTTAGCCACTGCTTTGAAACAAGCTGCTACTGAAGAATTCAAACAATATCAATTACAAGTCTTGAAAAACGCCAAGACTTTAGAACAATCTTTCAAGAAATTCGATTATAGATTAGTCTCTGACGGTACTGATTCTCATATGGTCCTAGTCTCCTTAAGAGAAAAGGGTGTTGATGGTGCTCGTGTTGAATACGTTTGTGAAAAGATTAATATCGCCTTAAATAAAAACTCTATCCCAGGTGACCATTCTGCTTTAGTTCCAGGTGGTGTTAGAATCGGTGCTCCAGCTATGACTACAAGAGGTATGGATGAAGCCGATTTTACTAAGATTGTTGAATATATTGACAAAGTTGTTCAATTTGCTCACAAGATTCAATCAAATTTACCAGAAGATGCTCATAGATTAAAGGATTTCAAAGCTTCCGTTGACGAAAATGGAGCTGAATTATCTGTCTGGAAGAATGAAATTAATGAATGGGCTGGTAACTATCCATTACCAAAATAATTTGTTCACCTTTTTTTCATTTCATTTCCTTCTATTTTTATTATTATCTTCTTTTATATATCCCATACTACATATGCTTGTTTTTGTTTAACGTTTTCTAATGACATTATTATGTATTTAACTAACTTAACTGTTATTATTATCACTACTTTTTTTTAATAGACGAATTAACTTATTGAATAATTCATTAACTTCGGAGCTTTAGCATGAGCTTGAAAAAATCAAAAAATGCTATAATTATATTTCAATACAACATGTTACAAGCTATAAATTAGCTGTGCAAGTTGATTATTTAAAAAATATCATTTTAAAAAAAAAATTAATTAGCTGCCTAAGTTGATTATTTTAATACTAATTAGGATTGAAGCATATAAAAAATTAATTTTTGCTACTGTTTAATCATTTACAATATAAAAAGGAAATATCTCAGAGTAGAATAGTCAATTAGATAAAATATTACATTAGAAGATAAATATGGAAGAAGTAGATGGTATTTTAAATCAAAGTCAAATAGATGATGAAGAAGAAGAGGAGGAAGAAGAAATGATGGCTGAAGATATTGCAGAAGTCGCAGAAGAGATCGGAGAAGATGTTGAACAAGATGATGAAGATGAGGAGGAGGATGATGATGATGAGGACGAAGATGAGGATGAAGAGGAGGATGAAGAGGAGGAAGAGGAGGAAGATGAAGAAGATGATGTAGATATGCTGGATTCGGAAACAAATAAGCCTAAATCAGAAAATAAGTCAACCACTAAAAATGATAATATTGATCGAAATACCTCACATAAGCTACATGATACGCCTAGTGATACAGAGAAAGGCAATATTGAAGAGCGTACTGAAAAACTTCCTAATAAATCAGATAAATCGGGGGATTTTATAGATACTAGTGATGACAAAGAAGAAGAGGATAAAGAGAAATCCCCCAATAATAAAGATACAAAAGAACTTGATCCCAATAATATCGAAAAACCTAATCCAAATACTGACGAAGATTTTGAAGAATCTGTACATAGATATTATACACAATTATTCCGATCTTCGAGATTAGCAGATGGTTATAATATTTACCCAACAGCTGCTATTCCAATTCAAACACATGTCAATGCATTAGCAATGTCTAAGGGACTTCAATATTTATTCTTGGGTGGTGAAGATGGTTATATAAGAAAATTCGACTTTAGAAATACAATGGATGGTAAACACTCCTTAACAGTTTTGCAAAAGCATTCCCTAACTGAATCCATTCAATATGCTGGTATAAACTTATCGTATTGGGAAAATGAAGTTCCTCAAAAAAAATCAGAAATTAAAACATTAAAAAATAGTAAAGATTATGAACCAAAAGTTAGTCCAGTGCATTCATTAGCAGTGCAAAGTGAATGTCTTTTTATGTTATCTGGTTTAGATAACGGGGGTATTACACTACAAGGTGTGAGGTATCTAGAGGGTTCGATAGAGCATTATTTTAAAAATAGCAATAGTCACACACAGCCTGTCAACTTATTGAAATTGAATAATTCAGAAAGTAGGTTCATAAGTACATCCTGGGATAAGACAATTATTGAATGGGATTTAAATAACGGTTCAATGGCAAATAATTTCAAGGGTGTTCAAGCAGAGATCTCATCATTAGAATTTAGACCACTTCATTCCATGGTAGAAATTAAAGATATTAATATAAAATCTGAAGATACAAATGATGGAAAGGATGATGATATGGATTCCTTATTTGGTGACGAAGAAGATGAAGATATTGATGGTGATATTAATATGGATAAATCAAATGATCAAGCTGATTTGGATAAGATAGACGTCTCTCAAAATCATGAGAAAAAGAACGACAGAGAAGATATTTCTAAAAAAACGTTAAACGTTGTAACAAATGAAAATATATTTATGACCTCAGGTCTTAATGGTTCAATAAGCATATGGGATCGTAGAACACCGACTACACCAGCAATGAATTTACAAAAAGGGTTGTTAACACCACCATGGTGTCAATCTGCAACGTGGGGTATTGATGGTGACACAATATATGCAGGTCGTAGAAATGCATCTGTTGAGAAGTTTGATTTAAAGATGCCTTCGAAACCAATGAGCCAAATCAAACTCCCTACTATTTCAGGGCCTGTATCATGTATATATGCACTGCCAAATGATAGGCATTTACTGTGTGCTTCCTATGATAACATTAGATTATATGATATGAACGCCAGTACTTCCAAATCATCAGCATCTCCATTTTTTATCGTTCCTGGCCACCATGGTGGTGCCATTTCTAATATATTTGTAGATCCTACTTGTAGGTTTATGATTAGTACAAGTGGTAACCGCGGATGGCAAGGGGTTTCTACAGATGTTGCTCTTCTTTATGAGATAGATTTAGTATAATATAATAAGCTATGTAATAGTATGTCATATGTAACAATAATGAGTACTTTTCATAATATTAAATTTATAGATGACAATGTGCATTAATAAAAAATTTTACGATATCATTTCCTTCCGTATATACATTTGTACCATTATATCATCAAAGTACTTATTTCAAATCAAGAGTTACATCAGTCAATTCTGGTGCGAAATCTATTGAGGAAAATGTGAAGAAATTATAAACTTTCTTCAACAGCGAATAGTTGATATTGTTAGTCATAAGAGAAGAAAATTCTTTTGAAATTGAATGGAAGTTGTGCTGCAATGAAAGAGAATCTCCTATTTGTGTTAAATCTTGTGTCTTGTAAATGAAAGAGACAGCAATTATTAAGATGGAAACTTTGAAAAGGATGTTGTTTTTGGAGTATGATTGCCAAGCAATGTTGAGTAAAGGACTTTTAAGACATCCCTTTGTTTTATGTTTTGAATATGAGTCCAGTTTTTTGCTAGCCTTAATTTCTTTTGCTAGTACATTTTGAACATACTTAATATTATAACGATGATTGCTACCTGATGCCGTTGTTCTCAGAACACTATACTCATCTACCATTTTTCTTGCATTTTTTAGCTTTAATGGTTTCTTGATAGACGACTGGGTTCGTATGAGCACAATTGACCAGAATTTTTCATTGGTTATATTTTTTATCATCTGTTGCTGCATAACTCCGTGTAATAAATCAATATCATTTTCAAAGTTTCCCGCATTCAGAGCATATTCTTGAAGCAAAGAGTCCTTCGACATTAAAATTAGATGCATGTACATTATAATAGATATAAACATCGATTGACTCGATATTATTAAGTCAAATACCTGATATATAAAGCCATTTGATAATTCAGTAGGTTTAAACTGATGTGAAAAAAGAGTTAATAATGATGGTATAGCAAAAAATGGTTGCATTTTATCTAGCTTTAAAGTCATATACAATTGTTTGTCATACCTTTTAACTATTGCTGGGATGATCTTAGTTTGTAAAATTGGGAATGTTAATGAATCCATCATAAAGTCTCTCAAATATATTAAGGTGAATATTTCTACTGAGCGGAATAACATTGTTTCGTTTGTAATTGGATCAATTACAGAACTCGCTATACTAATACCACTTCTATGAGTTGAATACTTAAACTTTTCACTGACTTGTCTAGTTAGTTCAATGTCATACTCTTCATCTGCTTCGCAAACTGATTTTTGATAAGGATGAACCATAAATACAATAATAAAAACTGCTACTATATCATGATAGCCTTGATAGTATCGTAGAGTTGGGTATTTCCTTAGAATATTTACGATAATCTTTTCTAGCAGAGATCTCAGTTTTTCCTTTTGTTTATGGTCTTCTACAAAGCCAAAAGATCGAAGTACATCCAAATGAACTTGATTCTCATCGGGGTGAGGTTTTGCATTTTCAAAATTTTGATTTGAGAAATTTCTGGCCAAATCCAATTGGTTAAGCAAGAGTTCATACCAACAATCTTTTCTAAGTTTTAATGATTCGAACCCACCCTCACTTTGACCGATTTCTCTTAGTATATTACGATTATCTTTTGTTAAAGCATGTGCAATGACATTCTCCCTTAGAGTTAATTTCTCATCATCATTAAAAAAGCTATAAATTGATTCATTTTTATTTAGAATACCTTTCAGTAAATTATAATGTGAAGACCACTTGTTATCATCTTCTTTGGCCGGCATGTCTCTTTTTAACGTTACAGTTTTATCCTTATTTTCCCCAGGTTTATAGTTAATATGGAAATATTTCTTTTTATCTTTAAGTGATGGCATTGTTTTAGAGATGATAGGATTTCCGAATAGGGCTTTTCCGGAAAGATTAGTAAATACTAAAAAGCCTAGTTGCAACCTCTACGAAATCTAGGAAGTCCATATGAAATTATTCTATTGAATCTAAATGCAGTTGAATAGATATATATCTTTAAATGTAAAAAGTGGGTGTAAAAGTGATCTTGGCTCTTTTAAAAAAAATAAAACAGCCACCTTTCAGGCCCTTATCATGCTTGTCTCTTATCTGTGGTACAAATTGTTACGTTGTAGAGAAGCCATATACATATAACATTAAAAATGTAGTGTATCCAATATGTGTTTCTTATACCATATACTAAACTAAAGCAGCTTAGATATCCAAACAATATTATAGCAAGGCCTCCATCTGTAATGCCATTTGATTGGAATCTTGGAACTCGAAAGTTGGAATTGCTAGCAAATAATAGTATGACGGGTGCAATTGCTAGAAAGTTGTGATGAGAACGAAATGATGTTTCCCATCTAATAGCAACATTGTGTAAAAATACAATAATAACAGGGAAATTAATTGCAGCTACGAATAGTGACAATAAAAGGATTGAAAAATTGTAATTTCTCAAATTTGAGTAATCCTTAGTACGTTCGATGCCACTTATACTGGCAATACGGCCACATGTACCAATCTGGACAATAACAACCAGAAGAAAAGCTAGTTGATAAGGAATATAAAAGATTACCATCAAAACTAAAAGGAATGCAGCTGCCAAACGAGTTTTGCCAAGAATCTTTCCTTGATTTTTCATATTTGGTGGTAATTCAACGTACAATTTTCCTTTAAAAATTCTACTCCTAGTAATTTTCTTTATTAAGTTTTCACAAACTTTTAGAATCATGCAGAAAGTATAAACGATTCCAATTGCTATGTAGCCAAACACTGGCCCAAGCAATGAGGGGAAAATGTCACTTATTCCTAAGTAATAAATGTCTGAGTAAATGCCTTCGTTTTCAAATAGTAACGGTCTTGATACTTTTAATGGATCAATCCAGTATAAAATTCTTTGAACAAATCTTGTGCTTGTAACAGGAGATAATAAGAAGAAAGAAATAACAATTGGAATGGAATATCGCTTTATAAGCATATTTGTCACATCTTCGAAAGCTGGATAAATCTCAGTTTTGTTGTAATAATAGAATTGAATAGCAATAATTCCAGATATAAAAAATGTTGGGAACGAGGCAATGGCTAATCTATATCTAATAAAAAGCATTTTAATAGTCAAAGGCCAATTCACACTCCATTCTAATTGAAGATCCATTCGTGGTGGAACAATTACGACCATATTCAGTCCGCAATCGGTGCAGTTTGTATCTTGTGGCTCATAAGGAACAAAAGGAGCCTTATTATGCATATTCACATCGAATGAATGACTTAAAACATCCATATGCCACTTAGATTCCAAAGGAGATTTAACCCATTGTCGTACAAAAGGTCTAAATAAAAAGTTATCAACTTTTACTGAGTAGAGGAAAGAAGTCACACGATAAGAAAATAATGAGTTCCAAATTTTTGGATGCTTAAATGTTCTTACAAATGCAGTTTCTGGAACCAATTCAGTAAATCCAAAAAAAGTTGTATAAAAAGGGCTATATTTTGTTGTTTCCAAATAATAGTCAGTTTCCATTGCAATGACAGAGTAATCAGATGCCTTCATTTCTACAATTGGTGGTGTTTCAATTATAATAAAATCAAATTTTGATAATTCCTTTTCAGTAAAAACTAACATTTTATAAGGTTCGTGGTCAGAATCCATTGATGAATCGCTAGCCAAAAATACTCCTTCAGATGGATTTGGAATCGTTGCAAATAAATCATCTTCAGAAACACAATTGAAGTAAACTGAATTATCATCATTATCGGGTAAAGCCTTCTTTTTGTTAGTGCAGAAACGAATTTTTATGTTGTGTAATGAAGACAGCATACTAAATTGATAGGTTGAGGCTGTATCCTTAGGTATAATAACTTTAATATATGATGGTAATTCAGTTACATCTGCTAATCTAATTGTCAGTATATCACCTGTCTTAAGATTATAAGCTTCTAAAAGCTTGTCCTGATCTAATGCAGTGTATTGATTTTCTTCGTTAGTAATAGTTTCCATTTGATATGATTCTTCTTCAAATCCTGATAATAATAAATGCTTAGCAATAGCAATCCTTTCTGCAAGGGATTTCACCTTTGATGGACTTGTAGAGTCCACGCTCTCTAATAGTAATTGTGCTATAACTTGACGTAACTGATCACACCAAACAACAGCTAGATGGTCAATTGGTGTCCATACATCCGGAATATTTGAACTATATGTTGTAAACCCATTTGCTGGTGGTATAATTGTATTAACTGCTGTATAGTCGGCGGGTAAAATCATGTCTGAAATACCACCTGTTATTGATATAAGAGACAGATGCTGAGAAAAATAGGAGTTGGGATTAGAAAACTGTTTGTTCCAATAATCATTTGTTTGTTCATACAATTTTAAAACATCACCATCAAAAGTCAATGGCGCGGCTGCATGTGGAGTGGATAATGTAATAATTGATGTTATCGACTCATCAACATAATTTTCTAAGGTAGGCATGACACGAGCCACAATTCCACCCATAGAATGGCCCACAATAATAACTGATTTTGGTAATGTGTCTTTATGAGAAGGAGATTGTTCGTATAATTCGAGAATATATCTGACGGCATCATTTAAATAAATAGCTTGATCTAATAAAGTTCTTCCATGAAATGCCGTAAAATCTTCGTTAAAGTCAGCTGCAAAAACATCTAAATTCTTTGCTACCTCATTGGTAATATCCTCTTTGTAATCGAAATACAAATTAGCTGAGGCAGCTGCGATAGACCTCACTTGTTTGAAACTACCAGCGTTGCCTGGAATAAATAAAACTGGAATACCATCTAATTGAATTTCATCATTGTTCACGGGCTCCTTATCTTTATCTTGTTCTCTATACAGATATAGATGATATTTACTCGCTAGATCCGTATACCTCTCATCAAAACCATCTATTCTTGCATATGATGGATACATGTATATTTGATGACATCCTGGTAAATCAGCACCATTAAAGTGTGTTAACACATTGCAAAATGCAAATATTAACAAGGTAACTATACCTATATATGCTGAATAATTAAAATATTTGATATTCTTGTAGCCAAATAGACTTCTCGGTATTTTTGTAGGAGGCACATTAAGATCCATTGTTTTAGATCTATGAGCAATTGGACTATCAGACTCTTGGCTAATTAGAAATGTATTTTCCTTATTATCAAAATTTCTCACTATCTTCCTTAGTCTCATAAGGATATATGTTATATAAAATCACAATGTATATCCTTATGCTCTAAAATATCAATAAAGGGGGTGGGATTCTTCAATAATATTACGTGGTAATTTTTTTCTTGAAATTTTGATATTTTTTTGTTTATATTTATCGGTTAGTTACCCATTCGGAATTTAATGGTGGAAAGGTTGAAAGAACATAAAAATCTCTTATTACTACGGATATCTATCAAATAGATAATTTACAAATCAACTGTTGAATATATCCCTTCTTAAAAATAATACGGTTATATTGTCATATTAATATCAGAATAATATAAGATAGTAAATTTGGAGATTAAATTATTTAATTTATAAAATTGTTTAAATAAGTACTGATTATGAGTATCGTAAATATAATAATGCAATTGTCTTTTTATTAGAAAGAACGTTAGGATTCTTAATGTGATAAAATGTGAAGTGAAATTAATTTATTGTTCGTTACCAACCCCTTTGTTAGGATTTAGGTTAAATATTTATAAGATAATTAATAATACAAATTTGCAATACTGTTAACAGACAGATTATGTGATGCATGATCAAAAATAACCTTTCAATTTAAAAGCGTAAACGAGAATTCAAGTGGGAAAAATCACAAATCAAATATTTTGTAATGAATGACAGCAACATTAAACAACATCAACAGAATAAATTAGCATAAAGCAACAAATCTTTTTAGGATACCACTAAGTCTTTTTGGGAGAAATAGGTATTTGATCTCTTTTAGTTTCACTCTCTTTTTCTTCCTTAATGGTTTTTGGCTTATTAGACTTAGTAGGGCTTCCGGCCCTTGTTTGATTGGTTTGAATTTTTTTTGGAGAACTCTTAGTAGAGTTAGATTGACTTTTTGTTGGAGAACTTGTAGATGCCTTTTTTGAACTTGGTTTGCTCCCAGTGCCAGCGCTTTTCTTTCTCTTAGATGGAGAACTTGAAAGAGGATTATTTACAGTAGATTTTAGCACCGATTCATCACCAATAGATTTGCTGGGGGAAGACGATTTATTATCTGAAGCAATGTCATTAGTGCTTGGTAATATCGTAGAAGGATTTGATGGAGTGTTAGATTTTTTATTTGTTTTGTCGGAGGTTGTTTTATTGTTTGTCTTCTCTTTACTTTTATTTTCATCATTATTTTGTGACGAATTATTATCTGTACTATTGGATACATTTTTCGCACCTTTATTGGATCCCTGCTGGTTTTTCTGTGTATTTGGGGCAATAATACTATTTGAATTGCCATTCGAGCTTATAGTAACGGATGGCGTGTTTGCTTTTAGCTTTTTAGCATTCAATTTTTGTTGTCTTAATTTATTAATGTATTCTTGACGATATTTCAATGTTATATCACGTAATTGTTCATATGCTTTACTACCTAACATTGTACCAAATCTAATAACTTGAGTCTCGTTGGAAATCTGGTTTAGTGTAGCAGGTTCAGAAGAAAACTTGGCACCATACTCATTAAAAGTAGAATCATACTTCCATTGATCATGGGATCTCACTAATTCATCCATTTTAGACTCATAGACATCTATAACATCATTGGAATTACTCTCTTGTTTCTCAATAGCATCAAAATCAAAAAATTCAGTGAATATTGCTTCAGATTCTCTAGAATTGGCAACACTGGTATTTATTTTACGGTCAATATATTTGATCCCACAACGGCCAATACGTGATCTAAACATGACAGGATGTTCCTTAGTTAGAATTTGATTGTTTTTAGTTGCGAATGGGTCATAAATCTCTGGTTTCTTAATTTTATAACTTTCTTTACTTGAAATTTTTTCACCATTTCTTTTAAAAGCATAAATATCTTTTGAACTACCATTTAAGCAATCGTGTAAATCTGGTGAGTAATAAGATTTCGGGATTTCGAATTTTGATGATGTAATTGAAGAGAATGGAACGTTAGATGATTGTACTCCCTTTGGTATGTGAATCTCAAACACTGGGTTATATGGATCATCAGTAAGATTGAAATATGCATGTTTATCTTCTAGTCTTCTCTTTTCCATTCTATCATGAACAAATTTTCTTGCATTTCTTTCTTTATTGAATAATAAGTTTTCAACATCATCCAAAACAATATCTGGGATTTTAGAACTTGGTAATTTAACATAAACGTGTGAGGTGACAGTTTGTGGTTGAGGAGGGATTGGTTTTGGAATCTTTTCGGCAGGTATTTTAGGTACTTTTTCGGCAGCTGCCTTGGTTGACGATTCCTTTTTAGAACTCTTTGTTTTATTCTTTTTTGTAGTTTTTTCGTCAACATCCTCGACCGCTGCTGCGTTATCAGCAGCTAATTTAGCTTCCAAAATTTTCTTTTCTTCATCCTCTCTCTGTTGTCTTGCCATTTGTTCTCTCCTTTGTGTTGTGATGATGTGTACTTTTTTACGTTTATGGTTAATCAAATCATCATCTTCACCTTTTATATTAAGAGATCTTTTTAATTTCTTCAATTCGAGTCTTTCAGTAAATATTTTTTTCTCATTTTGCAATAGATTTAAATTAGTATTTTCACGTTTTGCCACTAGCAATGCCAAATCTTTCGCATTTAATAATGCTTTATGGATCATTCTTAATTTATGACTATTTAAGATATCTATACGTCTTGTCTTTCTTGGATGCCTAACATCACGTCTACGGAAACAAACATAAGGGTTAACATCATCCTTTTCGTCAGGTCTTTCAAATTTTAATTCTGGGAAAATATTATTACCATTTGCTTGAATTTTACGATTTTTCCAATGCTCGTAAACTTTAGAACCAAATTTCTCTACTAATACTGGCAAAGGTCGTACGGTTTTTTCATTAATTGGTTCGAATTGAGTTCGTATTACAGTTGGGTCTGTATTCTTATCGCTATCATTAATGCCTATATCTTTAGCTAATTCTTTTTTCAAAGATATATCATTATAATCAGCTTTTAGAAGAGATGGTTTTATTTCATTAAATGCTAAAATAGTTTCAGGATCCATTGATAAAAAGGGTTGTCGTTCATGAATGATATTTTCAAAATTGGAGCATAATAGTTCAAATTCATCTTCTGTTAGAAATTTATCTTTATCATCATCATTGATATTCAAATTAACTTTTTCATTTAAGAATTTCTCGTCTATTTCATCCATGAAATAATTGGCCCCAAAACAATCTTCTACTGTAGCAGAAAATTTGATATAAGTCTTTGGAAAATTGTATTTCCCCTGGTAAAATTGCTCAAACCCTTTCCATATATGAGATGCATCAGGGGTTGGGATATAATCTTTTTTAGCAGTAGTTACTTGTTTTTTCTGTAAAATTTTGTGTAAATGAACCTCTTTCTCTTCATTCTTTTCAACACCTGTTTCGACATCAATGACATCTCTCTGTTGAAGTTCCTCGGCGTCTAAATTTTTAAGGTCAGATGGCTTATAAATATGCAATTGTTGTTTAACTGATATTTTTCGGTGTCTAAACCTCGTATTAGCCGCTGCAGTATTTAAGTTCTTCGTGTGGCCGGCAGGTCCTTGTGCAGTAGCATTAGCGGCAGCAGAAGTAGACATATCAGCTTAAAATGTATCAGAAAACAAAACAAAAAAATAAAAAATAAAATAAAATAAAATAAAAATATCTATTAAGATCAAAACGATGAAAGAATTAAGAGCAAAAGAAAAAAATAAAGGACCAAATAAAAGCAATTGAAGCCTTAATTATGGATATTCTGTTGTATCACGTGCAGGTGTCCGGGAGACGACGCGTTGAATAGGGTATTTCCGGACACTTTTTTTCTGTCGAACGAATCCACGGGGTGGCAAAAAAAAGACACAGAAAACGTAGAAAAAGAAAAAGACCAAAAAGACAGCAGCACACAGATTAGAATACCTAATGTCGAGGGTGCCCGTGATAATATCAGCGGCTATGGAACCTGGCCAATAGTGCACAGGAATATGTATAGTTTTTTTGCTATTTTTGCACCTTGTTTTTAACGGCAAATCCGTGGCTGTTTTTCAACGTGTAGGATAACGAAGCAGCTGAAAACTCGCTATCCGGCCGGACACTTTGTTTTTTTTCGTTTCTCGATGTCCGGAAAACACTGTCCGGGCAATGGTGTCCGGATCCGCGGATGGCCCCTGCCGGACAAAAGCACGTGGAAGTCACGTGTGTTGTGGTCATATTTCAGATGATTCACGATTGGTGAGTTTGGTGGTCACAAACTAGCGTATAATATCATTATAAGTTGTTATTTTCGAAAGGTAATGGGTTGTAAAAGTTTATTGTGCGATGGTGTTTCGGAAAGATGGAATGTCACCCCATAGATCCTGTGGTATAAGTGAATGCTTAAATTCTCTTGTCAGAAACGTCAGCACTATTAGTTGTGTAGTAGCATGAGTTGATGCATAATATCATTCTCTAAGCTAACTGGGTTATACATTTTTTTTGTCTTCTTGTTTTTTGTATGCGTGTATGGTTTAGTTTACAAGTTCCTTATTCCTTCTTCAACAGGTCTAGCCTGATCTTATAAAATGAAATTAATAAATGCACAATGCAAGAGTGTAGTCACCCGGAAAACTAAATTGAATTCCATTTGACATTCTTCGTATTACCAAAAGCCGTCTAAATTCCGACTGTATGATGAGTTTCCCAAAATAGTAATTTAGCACGTGGACTATTTTCTGTAAGAAAAAGAAAAAGCAACGCTGTAATTCGAGCGATGAGCTTAGATTAGTAAAGGACTAATAAAGAAAAATATTAAAATAGTATTAAAATGATATGATATTGATTTCTGTTTTGAAATTTATAAGTCCGTATTGTTTGTTAAACTACTAGTGAAGGATTTTATAGATAATATGGATGTCCTTGAACAACAAATTACCAAGACTTTATCAAATCTTAATGATAAGAAATCTTTCTTAGAGGAACAAAAAGTTCAATATAATGCTATTTTGGATAGTGTTGGCCAGCATTTTATAGATAGAGAGGCCACTGGTGATATCGATGATAGAAAGGAAAGAAAGGGGATGGTATTTGGAGAAGTTATTGTCTCCGAAGATACCTTTTATTTAAATATTGGTTATGATTATTATGTAGAGAAACAAAGAGATGAAATTCTGGATTTTCTTAAAAACAAACTTTATTTAATAAATCAAGCTATTGACCAATTTACATCTAAAATAGAAGAAGGTAATAAGGCATTAGGTGATATGCAGATGTTTTCTCAGCAAGAAAAGGCAGAAGAAAAGAAGCTCGATAACGATTATGAAATGGCAAATGAAGAAGGTGATGAATTATTTCAGCCGATGGAAATTAGGGAAGAATTGGATGATGATGGCAATATTATTAGTAGTTCAGTGACACCTCATGCCTCCTCTAAGAAAAAGGTAGCAGAATTAGAACAAAGAATATTAGATGGATCTACTGATGCTACAATATCTAGTAATGATAAAAGTTTACCTCAGCAAGCTAAGCAAAGTTATTTTGAGAAAAACTTAAGAGGGAAATTGAATCGAGATTACAAAAAAAACAGAAAGAAATTCAAGAAAATACCAAAAATAGAAGAAGTCGTAGATATTACCTTACAAGATAAATCAAAATCATCAGATTTGACAGTTTCGGAAAATGACCTCAATAACGATATTGACGAAAATGATAGCAATAGTGATAATATTAATAGTTTCAATGGCATATCTAAAAACGAAATGTACACGTTTGCAGATTTGGTTGAAAAATTGGATGAGCAAGATAATTTAGAAGATGGTGAAATTGATCTTGCTGATGTTGCATATGATATGGATTCATATAGGGGTCTTGATTATTCAAAATATGATGACTACGGAAATGATAATGATGATGCTGATGATGATGAAGTTAGTTTTGGTGATGATTATGATTATGATAAGCCGGCAAGATTTACTACAGTTCCTGGGTTTGCTAGAAACTCGTTTATGGATCAAATTAATCAATTAAGAATGGCAAGGACTTCTAACGATGGGGAAATTGTTGATCAAGAAGAGTCGGTAAAATATGAAGAAAATATTAAGACTCCTGTAACTCCAATACCTAAGAAGGAAGCTGGCAAATCCATCTTAAAATCAAGTTCACTCTCAGTAAACGCTTCATCTGAAAATATCACTACAACTGAAAAGAAGAAAAGTGTAGCATTTGCTGAAGAATTAGATATTCATGAAATTGAAAATATGAAATCAGAAACAAAGAGAAATACACATAATTTCCCAAGATTTTCCAATAGTGGATCCATGACCTATGAAATTGATCCGCATGAGGGAATATTAACCAAAGATGACTTCGATAGTGATTTATTTGCTGAGTTATTAGGTGTTAAAAGATCTGAAGAAATCCATGATAAATATTCAAAAGTTGTCGAAGCAGAACTTGAACACGAAGAAGAAGAAATGCAAAATAAGAAAAAGAGAGTGTCTAGATTTAAAAAGGATAGAATTATTACAGACCCATCTGTTTCAACAAATTCAAGGGATAAAATTAGTAGTAATGCTTCCAAAAATTCAATAGTTAATTACATTATTGAAAGAAATGATATTACATCCAACGATATTGTAGAATATAAAGTAACAGATACAAGTAAAAGAACCTCTGCGGATTCTTCTAAAAAGCAGCCTATTGAAGATACCATTACTGAGAGAGTTGTTGAGGATGCTGTTATAGAGAGGGCTGTTGAGGATGCTGTTATAGAGAGGGCTGTTGAGGATGCTGTTATAGAGAGGGCTGTTGAGGATACTATTGTTGAAAGACCTATCAAAGATACTATTACAGAGAGGGCTGTTAAAGATAATATTGTTGAAAATCCTACCAGGAATACTAAAGTAGAGAGAGCCATTGAGGACACTATTGTAGAAAGGGTAGTTAAATATGGCTTTATGGAAAGAGCTGTTGAAGATACTATTGTTGAAAGGGCGGTTGAAGATACGATTATAGTGGGAACTATCAAGGATACTATTGTTGAAAAAGCTGTTGAAGATATTGTTACAGAAGATACTGTAACCCCCTCCATAAGTAAAACCAACCCGCCGAAGCTATCGAAATTTAATAAGAAGATGAATTCTCTTATTAGGCCAAGTAACTATACACCTCAAAATTCCACAGAACAACTCTTGAAACAATTAGACGAATCAGATAACGAAATTGAAGAAACTATTAAGCCTTCAAAACATGATACTGACAACAATCAAGGATCATTTCCCGAAGAGATTAATGATATTATAAAAAAAGAACAAGAAAAGAATAAAGGCATAAAACAGTTGCCGACTATTGATTATCAAGCACTTGGTGATAATATCGATGACATGGTACGGGCGTACTCCTTAGGTATTTACGATGGAGATTTAGAAGAAGATCCAGGTACATTGATTGAAAAATTAGAAGACTTTAAAGACTATAATAATCAAGTAGAGGAATTGAAAGACGAGATTGCAGAGTTCCGATTGAATTCGAATAATGAAACAAAACAACAAGAAGCTGATGATGACGACGATGGGACTCCTATGGTTGTTGATATCGTCGAGAATGATATACCGGAGAATTATCAAGAAGACGACGTTGATTATGGCTTGAGTACTGAGAAGTTGCAAGAATCGATCACGTTAGAGTATCATAAGATGAAAGAAGGATTGATAGGGAAGATGATGTCATCCTTTCCCGAGGTCAATTACGAGAATGGAGAGGTGGAGGGTCCAGATGAAGGGAAAAGTTTGGAACCCATTGATGAATACGGTAATCCTTTAAAGACAAGTCGGTTTAGAAGTCGCCAGATCTCTATGAATGAAACAATTGGATAAATTGCCTTACATAGATACGTTCGTAGCATTGGTTTATAAAAATAGATAGAACATACTTCAATTTTTCTGCTCGTTTGTATAGGTCTTTTATTTTGATGTTTTGTAATTCAAAAGATAATTTCAAAATTTATTGATACTTGTATAAATCAGTGTTATATTAATTAATTAAAAAAATAAAGACGATAACACCAACATCGTAAACGGAAAGTTTCGAGTGTCACAGACGGAAAGTTTCGAGTATCAAAAGTAGAAAGTTTCGAATGTCATAAGCAGAGCGTTTCAATTTCAAGCGTTGTTGATGGAACGTTTCGAATATATAATCCGCTTACCTGTTACATCTTAGATAAGATGGCTATTTTTAGATCTCCAAGGAGTTCTGAGCAGTCTCTACGAATCCTCTGTAATTGCCTCCGATAGGGGAGCATTTTAAGAATCCTAACCTGTATTTCAAAAAGACAGACCCTTTTACAGCCACTTCGTCTCCTAGAGAGCCAAATGCCCGCTGTTACTGCTATGGGAAACTCAATATAGGCCCCTCAGACACTTGCCGATTTAGGCCCTGATTCTGGCGATGCAGAGAAACACCCGGACAGGCCAGATCCTGCTCGATCTCTGCACTCGTGCGGCATATCTCTGTGACGATGTAGTGCGTCCAAACACGGCAGAGCCAATTAAAGCAAGTGGCACTTAAGATGCCATTTCGGGAAAGAGCTCCGGAAGGGGAAAACTTAAGTGGTTACCACTTTGGGCCACGCTGTCTGAGGCGATGGGCTCGAGAGAGTGAAAGAAAAAATAGTGTGTTCTGGCACCATAATAGCTATGGTAGTGGAAACAGAAACAGCAATATAATATCCTTCTGTTCATGGTAATCACGGTCTGGTAATAATTGCAGTTTTAGTATTGGGATAACAGGATGGTAAAGTTTGAAGCTAGGCTTGTTGGTGGTATGTTTAAAGCCGCTGGATTCAAGAGGTTATGATAGAGAAGATTAGGCTTAACATGGGGCCTGTTTAGAGAAGTGGTGGTGGAGCTTGATGGAGGTAAAGTTAGAGCGTGTGCGATGGTGAGCTAATTATAGCTGATGGAAATCGGTTGAGGCGCTCGGCAGGGCTGATTGGATTATGGCAGCAGGAGTTTGCTTATCCAAAGCAGCAACACTATTAGGAAGCAATCGATACATATCGATCAAAATAGAAGGCTCGAAGGACGATAATGCATTATATAATGATATATACTCTAACGCGTATGTGTTTGTATAGATGTGATATATATCCCGCAGTGGGGTCCGAGAGCTACGCAGGGCACCTCAGGGCACCTCAGGGCAGCGCAAATTATATTCAATGTACACAATATACATAATATATATAGATTCATTTCTCGATCTGTTTCATTCTACTTTAACATGCAGTATTCTTGCTATGTCACTTTTTGAAAAAGTATCATTTTTTGAATAGCTATTTCAGTCAATAAGCTACACCGCATCCTTATTACAGTTTTAAGACTTACAGTATCCACACTTTACTCCGCATAGTGTTATAGAGTTTCAAACCTAATACTATATAATAATATTGATACTGAAACGTCTAAACTGTTTGCTGTCTACTTTTATTACGTTTCTACTTGCTATGGAAGAATGAATATTAACTGGATACCATTACTGTACTTCGCATAATTATAATACCTACTGAATAATATACCAATACTTAACTCTTTTTTTTAATTTATTTACTTCTATTTTTACATTTAATATTTTTTATTTCATTTTACATTGTTTTATTTCTGTTTTTATGACAAATTTGATAGAGAAAGAAGGATTAATCACAATTTTTTTTTATTATATTGATATAAAGAAAGTAATTAAATGAATTTTCTTGACCTAACAAGTTTTGATGGGAAAGAAGATTCAGAAAAGTTCGAGGCTATAGATGAGGATAATAAGACATCCAACGACCAAAATACAGAAGATACCCAACTTCAAATGTCAAAATCAGAAACACAATTATTTCAATTCGATTCTGCAAGGTATCAATTCCACAATGAATTTGCTACACAGACTCATGAAGCTATTGAAAATGAATATTATGATTTAGAAAAGATTCAATCCCAGCAAGAACGGTTAGAAAGACCACAATTACGTGAAATAGTTTCTGCACCAGGTAGATTTGCTACGATAGAATTTGAAGCTGAAGGGCCTCCTTCAGATATGACTAATGATCCAATGATACTGAACATTCAAAAATATTTGATGGAAGAGATTAGTAAAGAAATTATGAAAACTTCTATTGATACAACAACAAGAAAGATGGACGAGAATGAGAAGATACGACAAAACTCAACTTCCAGTAATAGTTCTTTTCCAATTAATAATAATTCTGTACCGTATCGACATCATAGGTCTAGTTCTTCACTAAGTCAAAAAAATATCATTCGCTCTCTACCTTCAATTGTTGAAGAGAAAGCTCAATCTAATAATCCTATTAATTCTCAATCTAATTATCATTTTTATTCAAACATGAACCCTATACCATATTCAAGATCATATTTAAGTTTATTCTCTAATAATAATTATACAAGTACTAATAATTCAAATAATTCATCAAATTGTAATTCCCGCGAAGAAACTAATACAACACACCTTGATTCCCCTACAAATAATTCCTTTGCAAACAATAATTCCCCTGCAAACAACAATACCCATAATCATAATCAATCTCATTCCCATAATCAATCTCATTCCCATAATCATACCCGTACGTAGTTTTGCATGTTCATATGTATCTATCGATATTATATACATATATATTTATATTTACATTTAAAGTTATTAAAATAATTTCAGATTATCCCTTCTCCTTAAAATTCAACATTTCTTGCGCTAATAAATATTATAAATTTCCGATTTCCCACATTCAATACGATGAAAGTTACAAATCGGAAAAAACCAAAAAAACGGAAAATATAACGAAATAAAATTAAATTAATACAAAATAAAAAAATAAAAAAAAATGTAGAAAGGGTATTCTCAAGTAATAACTTCTTGAGGGTTTTTTGCGGCTTGTTAATAATAAATTGATCTATCTATGTAGTATATCGTAGAAGAGAATTTTTAACCGGTGATAAACCGTAGTGCCTTAGAAATGGTCATCAAATGGAGTAATAGTAAAAATATTTACTTATGTTCAAATAAAAATTGACAAATTTTAATTTTTCAAATTTATTGAGAAATGAAATTCTAGTTTCTGAATATCATTATAACACAATATGGTTGCGCAATTTATATGGCTGTACTATGTATAGACTATATATGACTGTGATTCTGTCGGATCTTTTTGGTATTAACTGTTCTTATAATTGTCCTCCTCCAGCTAAATACGTATATAAAACTACAGAAGTATATAAAACAAGCTCTATTTATATTCCGAGAAATGTAGGTTGTATAAAAATATCACTTAGTACGTAATATTTTACGCTCAACAGATTCACTATTAGAATAACTCACCTTACTGAGATCTTTAAAAGAAAGCCTTTAGAAATAGTAAAAAATAATAATCTGTAGCTTTATTCTTTCTGGTCTTCAAAAACAATATTTTGGAGATAATAGGCTAAACCAGAAACTCAGAACCTCTTGACGAATAAATTCCCGAACTCAATGAAGAATTATTACCCAAAATTTGAATCGTCAATGTCTTAATTATTTTACTTACCAGAAAACTAAAGGTGGAAGAAAGATCTTACAGAAACCTACGGATTAATACTTTACGTTAAATTCTGATAGGTGATAAGAATTTTTAACTAGAAGCTGACTAAGATTCAGCCGTATAGTAAAATAAGCACACAGCATTTTGTATTAAGAGATAATGATACACTGTGTATTCATGCTGATGATGAATACCTGAGTTTAAAGGTTATGGCAAATCATGGAAAAAAACTAAAAGTTTTAAACTGTATGAACAATTAACTCTGTATTAGTTTATTGGAGAAATTTTTATCAAATGGTCCTGTAAATAAATCGTTGATGAATTAGATAAAATAATTAAGTATTTAGCAGAATAACTCTCTCAGTGTGTTTAGGATAGTAAGTATAGAACATTTCAAAAGGAGTTATATCAATGAAGGTTTTTGCGGGTGTTATTGTAGCCAGCTTCCTGGGGAAGAAGTAATTTTTACCAATCTTCAATGTTTTCGTTGTAACTTGTACGAATTCTATCCACCAATATACATTTTAATTTTTCAACTAGACCAACTATCTTAAGATTATTTGAGGTGGGTATACTTAGTTGTTGAGATAAACAATCGGTGATTTAATAACTTGTCTATGTTTAGCATTTAGTAACTTAGATCGGAAGTGATGGCATATATAAATGGATACTTCCTTCCAGTTGACAGTAACAGTACAATCAATCTCAAGACACGATTAGCAAAAACATTAGTAAAATGATAATTACATATTGTTAATGTCTCAACTCAGTTTTTCTTGTTATAAACAATTTTGATAAGTTTGTGTTGGCATTATTGCTACAAAGCTCTCTATATATATATATATATATATATATGTATGTATATGTATATGTATATGTATAAGTTGTAAAGTGATGAATCACCAAATTTTCAAGAATAGAAAATGTCTCCTAGTTTCCAAACATACATCAAATTCAATGAGAGTAAGCCCAAGGCACTATATGCTAAAGGGTATTGGGTCCTAATGGAATGGAAGGAACGCGGAGACTCGCAACTACAAGAGATGGTCAAACAGGGTATTATTGAAGAAATTGGAGGTTACTGTAAATATCTAAGCCCAGGATTTTTGTAAAAAAGAGGGATTCCACAGAATTACGGTTGGTAATAAATTACGCTTAAGCATATCAATACGTGGAAAGCATAGAGGCAGATTTACCAAAATTCTACGATTCAGCGATAACTCGACCTAAAACTAGATTTACTGTACTCGACATTAAATCAGCATTCTATATAGTAGAATTAGATCCAAAAACCAGCGAGTACCTTTGCTTCAGAGTGGGAGATAAAAATTACCGACCCCTTAGAGCACCAATGGGATTCAAAAATTCCCCACAATTTTTCACTCACTACCTCAGAGAAATTACGCTAGCACATCTACAACAATATCTAATAATCTATGTTGATGACGTCTTGATCAAGGCCCCAGAACACCCAATTATCGATATTACGCGTTAGATTATACAAACATTTGGAAATCATGGTATTAAATTTTCAGCAAACAAACTCCAGTTTAATCAAGAGGAAATAGAATACCTAGGTTTCAAAATAACAGAAAATGGAGTAACTCCGTTACCAAGACATGTTGAATGCATAAGGGACTTACCAATTCCCAGAACAATTAAGGATCTTAGGTCGTTATTGGGAATGGCCAATTTTCTGCGTAATTTTATACCCAATTTTGCCACTATTTTCCAATACACATATCAAACTATTAAGGAATATGAAATCTTACAAAAGAAAGGAAAAATAACTATGCCTTTAGAAGTTCTAACTGAATTTGAAAATTTTAAACAAACACTAACAGATCTGCCTACCATTTGGAAGATTTTGAACCAGGTAAGTCAATCGTGATATTCACTGATGCCTCTAGATACGCGACAGGAGGATTAATCAGTGTGGAGCTTTTAAAGCTCAAAATAGGGTAACGGAAGTAAAGATAGGGAAAATGAAAGAAAGCTCTTTAGTCTACCAGAACAACGAATCCACGTGTTAGAAAAATATAAGAACTCAAAAATAGACTATATGACGAGACTCCCCAAGGAATTACATGAGAAATTATTAATATGGAGCAATTCCAAGTGGATTAATATCCGATACAAGGACTTACTCTACAAGGACCCAACTAAGACGCTAATATACAGTGGAAATTTCTTGTGGATACCTAGTGAAAATAAAGAAATTATTCTATGGATCATTTGGAATACACATATTAGGAATGACCATTATGTATGGGGTAAATGAGACAATAAATCTCATCAAACGAAGATACAGCTTCAATCAAATACACCGTTTGGTAGAGGTAGTATTACGATCATGCACGGTGTGCTAATCAAATAAGAATACTAATTACTCAATCAGCAACTATGTGTTTATTCCAACCCCCGGAGCACCTCATTCAATAATGAGTGCTGACCACATAACAGGATTACCAGAGTCGGAAGATGACATTGATGAAATATTAATAATAGTGGACTTGTTCACTAGATACTCGTATCTAATAGCCGCAAAGAAAAATGACTCAGCTATGACGACCTTCAATAGATTCAAAGAGAAACTAGCCTTAAATTGGGGCGTGTCTGAAACTCTGTTGACGGATCAAAGGTTAAAGGAACCTCTATAACTACAGTAAAGGAACGATACACTTTACAAAATCGAGCGAAATCGAACTGATATCAATGGGAGAGTAAAATACATTGTAAATGAAACGTTATGGTTGCATCAATCTATTTGCCAAATGGATTAAAAAAAAAAAAAAAAAAAAAAATTGACGAGTCAAAAATTGTTACAGAGCACAAAGAGTTGTAGAAAGTAAAAGTGGTAAAAAGAATAGGGTATACGAAATAAACAACCCCAAACATTCTTTGCAAAGGCATATGGGTACGACGAGCAAGCAAAATACAGGTATGTTTGCCTGGATGTTGTGTTTCTTAATAGTGATTATCAATCGGCGGATCTAAGGTCATATATCCGACAATTATGACGATTTCAACATTCAGGTATTTCTTTTTGCCCATTTTGGTCTCCCAAATACTCTAGTGCTACGTGTGTAATATGACGTCGTAAATCTTTTAATACTACATATGCAATATTGAAATATCAAACACTACTACTAGGCGGCGACGGCAGTAGTGCCTGCGGTTTCTTTAAGTTAAGGTTACTTGTACTTTATTATGATTGCAGATCTTTCTATTTTTTTATAACTTGGAATGAAGTTATCATCATTTCATGATGACGGTGGCGAACATTTCGGAATAAAAAAGGAAAAAACAAAAAAAAAATGGATATTCAAACTTCTAATTTGCAATTTGCAATTGCCAACACAAAGTATCTAAAAAAAAAAAAAAAATAAATCAAGCAAATAAATATGGTAAGCACACCTGAATTAAAGAAATATGTGAATCGAAAGATTCTTTTAAAATTGAATAATAATCGTACAGTTATAGGAGAATTACGAGGGTATGATATTTTTTTAAATGTTGTTATTGAAAATGGGATAGAAGTGAGTAAAGACAAGAATGAAAACGCGTTGGGAGCACAAAGTGTGATTCGAGGGAATTCTATAGTATCTATTGAAGCACTTGAACCTATTGTATAAGAGGCATGACGAGTTTATATAACGAGATTGTATAGCGCATTTGTATAGATGAGATTGTATAAGGAGATTGAGAATAAGCGTATCGGAGTTGTAACCGATAATTTCTTTTTTTTTTAATTTATTTCTTGAAAAAAAAAGTTCTGTGAAATATATATGTAGAAAAAAAAATTAAAGACAGAAAGAGAGGGAGAAACGTTTATATCAAATGCAAATGAACAAGCCAAAATGGATATTAATTATATAACTATTGAACAACCTATTTCATATGAAGAAGAACGTGATAATAAAGAACGGAACTACTATCTAGATCCGTTTGTAAAGGATAAGGGGGAGCGAAAACCTAAAGGAAAGCAGGAGGAGATCGAGAAAGAGAAAGAAAAAGTGAATCAAGAGGGACAAATAGAGGGGAAGGATAAAGAAAAAGAAAAGATAGTCAAAGAAGATATATTATTTTCATTGGATAATATAGGTGATAGTGAGTTGAAAAATAAAGACAAGAAAAAGAAGAAGAAGAAGAAGAAGAAAGGATGTGTTGAAATCGATGGTATAAATACAGAAATGTTTTGTGATCAAACAATGTGTAGTAGTGATAGTGATAGTGAAATGGAGAGAGAGGTGGAAGTTGAGGGGGGAATAGAAGATCATGATAGTACGAAGCATGATGTTGCGAAATCTAGATTATCTATCAATAAACTTACGGAATTATTAAATTTGAAAAATAAAGAGGAGACTATTTTAATTGAAAAAAAATTGATTTGTATATTACGAGAAGAGTTGAAATTCCCGATTGGAGAAAAAACATGGATCAAAGATACATCAAAAGAATATCGTACAGAATTGATCCATCAATTATATGAGCGTGTTACTGATGAATATCCTAATTTAAGTATTGAATTGATTGATACGATAATCCGAAGGGCCGGATATTCGATGATGCAAACTCGATTGAGAAGAGAGCGACGGGCACGTGCAAGAGCGAAAGCTCAGGGCCAATTGCCATTGGATTAGTTAGCGAGGCAGGGGTAAACGCAAATGCAAATGCAAATGCAAATGCAAATGCAAATGCAAGTGCAAAAAAAAATAGATGAAAATGTAGTATAATATATATATATATATAAGTATAAAAAGTGTATTTAAAGAATTGAAAATGAAACGGAATATATAGAATATGGACTAATTATTAATGTAGCAAGTTAACGTAATTAGATGTCTTTTATGCGCATGAGAGAGAGGGAGAAAAAAAAAAATTGCGGGTAGACAAGTAGGGGGAAGTGCTTGCAGGGCCCGATATATTAAACATAGAAAGAGAACTAGTCAGATCTCTCATTTATTATGAAACTTAGAGCGTTTCTCTTTGTAGGTGGTGTTGATACAGAGGGAGTGTTTGCAGCATAATGGTAATCTGAAAGACCACTCAAGTTTTGGTTCGATATATTTTCTTGTGAATTTCTTGAAATTGCAGGAGTAGGTAGATGGATGTTTGTAGAAGAGTTTGAGTTGGAAGTGGATGCGGCTGGTGTAGAAGTGTTGCTATTGTTTATACTGGGGAGTCTAATTTGAGTGGAGGAAGTAGTGGTGGAGATGTAATTGGCAGAAGAAGTAGAGACCGATGTGGCGGCAGGAGATGGGATAGGTTGGGCCGGAATATCTGAGGCTTCCTTTTGTAAAGGACAGATTGGAAGAGAGACTCTCTTGGGGAAGAGTCTGTATTGAGGAGAAGAAGAAGAAGAAGAAGTTGTGGTTGTGTTGCCACTGGGTAGAGAATTGTTTCTTATTATGGTGGTTGTGGAAGGAGGAGGCGCAGTGACAGTTGCCGAAGGGTTGGGCAAGATGGTGAGACCTCTTGGTGTTGATATTGTGGTGGTGGTGGTGGTGGTGGTGGAAGACGAGGAAGTTGTGGGTATCATTGGCAACACTGTGGATGGCGAAGTTGGAGAGGACGAAGGTGAGATTGAGGAGGAAGAGGAGGAAGCCGAGAGAGAGTTGCTGACAACCGAGGCAGAGAGTTGGCGATGGACGTAGGAAGGAGAGATTGGTGACAGAGTAGTGGTGGAGGATGTGGGAGGTTTAGTTACTTTGTGTAGCGAGGTTGCCGGGGGCGAGTGAGCTGGGGACAACGTAACAGCGGCGGCGGCGGCGGCGGCAGCCGCAGCCGCAGCCGCAGCACCCGGGTTGGACGAGCCCATCGCTAGAATATGCTCAAAGATGGAGTAGAACCGGTCGATGTTCTCCTTGGACTGGTTGGCGCCGTCCTCGATCAAATTCAGAATCTCCTTGTCGTTGTTGTTCAAAATCAGCCCGTGGTTGGACTTGTTGAGAATCGTCTTCTTCCACACCTGGATGTGGGACGAGATCTGTTTCTTGGTCCTGGTCTCGCCCGTCTGGTACTTGATGAAGATGGAAATCAGCTCGTTCCTCCCGTAGTTCTTGTCCAGCAGCTTGATCTTGTAGGTGCCGTTCTTGAG